>NW_019646783.1:16077-17462 GCF_002806865.2 Cucurbita pepo subsp. pepo
TGTATTTTAAGACTTTTAATTTACTTTAGGTTACAATTACATAATGGTTAATTATGGCCATTAAGTATGAATGTTACAACTCTTGGAATGTCTTTAGTAGTTTCATTTTGAGGCTATATAAAGCCATGTATGTTGTATTTGTAAGTAGACTTGGAAAATATAGTAAAAGAAGCATTTGTGCTTTTCTTTAGCCAATGGCTAAGTTTCTTTGCAATTCTATGTAGTTTAGGTTGCATGTAGAATCATTCAAGCTCAACATGATCAATCTTGCTTGTGGAGTGATTCGAATCTCAATCAAGTGTTCTTGTCTTGAGATATTTGATCAACAAGAATCATTCAAGCTAGACATGATCGATCTTGCTTGTGGAGTGATTCAAATCTCAAACAATGTTCTTGTCTTGAGATATTCGATCAACAAGGTAATCCGAATCTTATTCCCCTTGTATTGATTCCTTATCTTATCATAGTGTTCTTGTTGCCCTTATCTTATCATAGTGTTCTTGTATTTAAGAGCACGATGTGATGTGTTGCATGCTGAGTAATTTTGTTTGCAATATGATGTGACTTAGTAGATGTGATGCATAGCATAATTTCATGGGTAATAAGCCTTAGACTTAAGAGATGCTATTTTGGTTTCTAGAACCATGTTGCCTAGATCACACGAAAGAGTAAGACGAGGAAGGGGACGACCTCCTATTAGAGGTAGAGGACGAGGTGAGGTTGAAGAGAGTCCACCTTGAGAGGGATCAGAGACAGAGTTTGAATTAGAACCCTTATTGCATGCATGGTCGACAAGATCCCCTGCGAGGGTAGACCTAGTAACTAAGGATGTAACGACCCTAAATTTCCACATACTCAGAGTCGCTACTAACGTCTCATGCTCATCTATAATGTGGAAATATAACTCTTACATAAACATAATTGATAACGTAAACTTCAAAAAACATTTAAAACAACTTCTTCTCCGGAAAACACAGCCATGGTCTTACGTGTTTAAATATGAAATACTGAAATTTAGAGAAAACAATAACAAATACAAAATAATTTAAAACAATGAAATGCAAAACAACCTATTCTAACTTAAGACTAGAAATTTAAATATGAATCTACCCTATGCACGTGCCACAGTCTCTGCTCGCGATGCCGCCGTCCTCCGTACAAGTGCGCCTTGCCTTTACCTGAAAAATGATGTGGCACACGGCCTGAGTATTTCAAAGAATACTCAGTAAGTGACCCCACTATAGGGGCCATGCTAATGCAAACACATGCAATCATGAATAGGGACCTATCTCTAATCATCTTAGGGGTGGCCTCCAGTCTCGGACAAATTGGATGTGTAGTACTTCCCTACACACGACTCACACGTGCGAGTGTGAGTCCCCAGG
>NW_019646783.1:20176-20641 GCF_002806865.2 Cucurbita pepo subsp. pepo
GATTTTCCGGCGAGCTTTCTCTCTCCTTCCCGCGGCGTTTCTGTTTCCGATTTCGGTCCTCTCCTTCCCTTTTCCTCTTTGTTTGTCGTCCTTCTTTCCTTTTTGGGAGTTTTGCGCCCTAAAAGCTCCTAAAAGCCATAGATCTACGAATCGATTAAGAAACCTAATTTTTCGACCTCGGTTACCGATGACGACGCTTACGAAATAACACAAAACGCACCCTGAGTTATTGTGCTTTCGTTAGGGATCTCTCTTACGGTAGTAACAGGTCATTTGGTGTCGGTTTAAGGGTGGTTTGAGGGCTCGTCGGAGAAACTGGACACTCGCCGACGTTTGTCCGAAATCTCTCTCTCTCTCTAAATTCTCTCTCTTTTCTCCCTTTGCAGGTGTTATGAAGATGCTGGGCTGAGGGNTGAAACTCGGAGGTCGCTGGAAAACTCGCGGGTTTTCCGGCGACTGGTTTTT
>NW_019646784.1:0-1304 GCF_002806865.2 Cucurbita pepo subsp. pepo
TCACACTTCTCCCCCTTCCAGACATAGATAGCTGAAGGAATGTGCACAACAAATGCCCCACGAGAATCAAGTCCTTGAACACTTGGAGTGTTCAACATCTTGGGTACAAGATGAAGCGGATCATACGACGAATGTGGAGCCATCCTATACATCCTCAAGATCGAATTCGGGCTAGCAGGCACAGCATGAACCCGCTTCTGGCACTGCAATAATTGAATGGCGAAACCCAAGTTCGGATTAGCCACCCCTCGAGCAGCCTTTACATATTGAAAAGCATCTTGAAAACTCCATCCTTCCTTCCACATGAGGTATGCAATCACAAGAGAGGTAGACCGAGATACGCCTTGGCAACAATGCACAAAAACCCGACTGCCTTGCTCTCGAACATCTTCAAAGTAATCAAACACATTGTAGAGAATACTTGTAATATCCTCAGAGGGATTATCTTGCAACCAAAGAGTTCTGTACACAAATTCACCCTTGAAGTACTCAGGACAGACAAACCCAACACAATTCAGCACATGTGTGATCCTATTCTGCCTCAAAACTTGTTGATTCTTGGCCACAGAATCACTCCCTAAATACACATGATCCAGAATCTTCGAACATTCCTTATCGAAGAACGCAAGTTTATCCTTCTTAAACTGAAATTCCCTCACAGGCTGTTCACATTCAGAATTCTGAGACGACTTATTATGAACAATCTCTCTCGGAGTTTCTGGGTTTGGCCAAACGCCAAGATCATCAGAACCCGGTCGTGGCCACTCCTCAACTTCCCGGCGGCTGATTGAAAGCGGCTGCAGCGGCGGCAGACATGATCGAGCTTTATTACTATTAGGCACTAAGCTCCGACTATGATGGGGCTTTGACGGCGATCGGTCAGTCCAAGACGCCGACCGGAAAAACGCCTTCCGAGTACAACCGGCGACCCCACCCCTTGTTCTATTTTCTTCGTCCATCTCAAAAGTCTACAACAGCTCATTGACTCATATCCATTGGAGGCTTATTCCTAGAAAAATAAGCGAAAACCAGAGAAATTAGGAGCACAACATATATAGCTGGTATTGAAATTCAATCCATTCCCTTTTTTTTTTGTTCATCTAACACCCTTGACCATCGCCTTCCCCCAACCACCGCCGCCACCACCACCACCACCAGAATAACCCCCCCTCTTATTTCTTTCTAGAATTATTAATTCGTAGTTCAAATAGTCAAGTCTTGAAAAGAACAATAAGGATTCTGACCCAGTTCATCAAATTCCACGGAGAAATTGCAGGACAGTTTCTTTCAATCCCAAAATTAAA
>NW_019646784.1:1717-20640 GCF_002806865.2 Cucurbita pepo subsp. pepo
CAAGCAGATCACATCAATTGTTCTGCTCTGGATGCTACTTTTACCTCTTGGAAAGTCTACCGCCACAGTCCATCAGGTCTTCACAGACCACAGATCAACATCTTCCACTTTTTGAGGTAATGAACGGCTTAGAAGTGTAAGGAACTCCTCTGGTTCCTCCCCTTCTCTTATTATCTGCACACATACCATATTTCACGAAATGAGCTATAAGTTGATTTGCATATTTTCTAGATAACATTCACTACAAAACTGTTGAAAACATGACAAAGACAAAGGACGATTGATATATGAGGCCTATGTTGAAGGATATGGCTAGGAGTATAGAATAATTGTTACAAGAACAAAAGAACTTGTAAAATAATTGTTTACGCACCTGTATACAGGTATCTCTAGGAATTCCCTTATTGTTAGTAAATATTTGTCCAATCATCTCCCAGTGAAGACAACCACTGTCGTCAGTCATCAGTTGAGTGTCATCATTTTCATGCAAAACTTCACGCCCCAGCCAGATAAATAATTTGTTACAGCCTTCTGAACCCAAATTTGCATCTGCATCAAACAACATATACACTGATCTAGAATTAAGATTTCCAAGTTGATTGACCCTCGCTTTACTCATTGAAGGCCACTGGTAAAAGATCGGAGCTTTTGCTTCCTCAAACTTGCATTCTAATTCAGTGCTAGCCCCAAATCTATCAATATCAAAACTAATATCTTTGCTACTGTTTTTATTTTCGGGTTGTCTGTGCCCAGATATCTCCAACGGATCATTGTCTAAGTCGGGCAAAGAAAATGACAATGATCGAACTATTTTCCTCTGAACCTTGCAGGTTTCTTCAATGGAGGGCAGCAACATCCTAGGTGGAGGATGACTCCCTCGACGCTCTGCAATTGAAGGGCAGGCTCCTCTCAATGTTGGATGATAAGAGGAAGAGGACTCTACAAAGATAGGATGAGTTTCTTTGTGGTGTAAACAAAAACTGTCTATGATCGAAGAGTTTCGAACAGCCGGATGCAATGGATCCATGTCAGATGGTGAAGGTTGCCGAGAAGACATATATGATAAGTCAGACCAATTAGACGATGATGGTGAAAGGGTAAAAGAACTTGAATTATCTGATGTAGAAGGTGAGAGTGAAGGGGATTTGGTGCCGAACTTTGGACTAATAGTACCTCCTTGAAAACTGGAAAATGAATCTGGTGACCCCAGAGGATGAATTGGTAACGACAAACGATCGTCCGGGATCGAGCTTTCCTCCTTGTTAGAATTTTCTATTTCCAGATCCAGGTTACTATCTGGAAAACAGTCAAAAGATTCAGGTGAGCCACACAAATAGGCTGTGGGTGAAAGTGGTGGTGATGCAAGATCAATTGAAGAAACAGGTGCTTCTTCTGCATAATCAATATTTGCAGATAAAGATGTGACAACATCTTTTGCAGTTTCACTTATTCTGGTTGTGTCCCACCCATTTTCTCTAGCAGGAAGATAAGTTTCCGATTCGGTATGAGATCGATCGAAAGGTGGAACGACCCCACCTGAAATCGCCCTGTGAAAAATTTCAAAATCTGGATTATACTCCTCAACTTTCCAGTCACCCACCTTCAAAAATCCTTTCCCTTCTTCAGAACTATCAGCCAAATGTTGGCTACACATAAGAGCATCCCAAAATTCCAATGGTTCGTCCCCGTCTTCGATGCTAAGGATGGGGCCTTTAGCCCTTTCGTATCGGACGACCTGTGACGCTGCAGCCTTAGCCTTATTCAACATCACAGCATCACACTTCTCCCCCTTCCAGACATAGATAGCTGAAGGAATGTGCACAACAAATGCCCCACGAGAATCAAGTCCTTGAACACTTGGAGTGTTCAACATCTTGGGTACAAGATGAAGCGGATCATACGACGAATGTGGAGCCATCCTATACATCCTCAAGATCGAATTTGGGCTAGCAGGCACAGCATGAACCCGCTTCTGGCACTGCAATAATTGAATGGCGAAACCCAAGTTCGGATTAGCCACCCCTCGAGCAGCCTTTACATATTGAAAAGCATCTTGAAAACTCCATCCTTCCTTCCACATGAGGTATGCAATCACAAGAGAGGTAGACCGAGATACGCCTTGGCAACAATGCACAAAAACCCGACCGCGTTGCTCTCGAACATCTTCAAAGTAATCAAACACATTGTAGAGAATACTTGTAATATCCTCAGAGGGATTATCTTGCAACCAAAGAGTTCTGTACACAAATTCACCCTTGAAGTACTCAGGACAGACAAACCCAACACAATTCAGCACATGTGTGATCCTATTCTGCCTCAAAACTTGTTGATTCTTGGCCACAGAATCACTCCCTAAATACACATGATCCAGAATCTTCGAACATTCCTTATCGAAGAACGCAAGTTTATCCTTCTTAAACTGAAATTCCCTCACAGGCTGTTCACATTCAGAATTCTGAGACGACTTATTATGAACAATCTCTCTCGGAGTTTCTGGGTTTGGCCAAACGCCAAGATCATCAGAACCCGGTCGTGGCCACTCCTCAACTTCCCGGCGGCTGATTGAAAGCGGCTGCAGCGGCGGCAGACATGATCGAGCTTTATTACTATTAGGCACTAAGCTCCGACTATGATGGGGCTTTGACGGCGATCGGTCAGTCCAAGACGCCGACCGGAAAAACGCCTTCCGAGTACAACCGGCGACCCCACCCCTTGTTCTATTTTCTTCGTCCATCTCAAAAGTCTACAACAGCTCATTGACTCATATCCATTGGAGGCTTATTCCTAGAAAAATAAGCGAAAACCAGAGAAATTAGGAGCACAACATATATAGCTGGTATTGAAATTCAATCCATTCCCTTTTTTTTTTGTTCATCTAACACCCTTGACCATCGCCTTCCCCCAACCACCGCCGCCACCACCACCACCACCAGAATAACCCCCCCTCTTATTTCTTTCTAGAATTATTAATTCGTAGTTCAAATAGTCAAGTCTTGAAAAGAACAATAAGGATTCTGACCCAGTTCATCAAATTCCACGGAGAAATTGCAGGACAGTTTCTTTCAATCCCAAAATTAAAAAAACAGAGACACAAAGTGGAATGGAACAGGAAAAAGAGATAGAAAACTGTTGAATTTGAATCACTTACTTGAAGAATCGAAACCCCAGAATTTGCATAGAAGTGGGTTTGAAAGAGCAATAGCAAGGTTATGAAACTAGGAAGCGAGGACGCCAAATCAGAGAAAAAGTAAAAGCTTTTGGGTCTTAGACGCACAAATTGGACCAAGCCAATGGCATGAGAGAGCTTTGCTTTGTAGAGAGAGAGAGAGTCAAAGAGCCACGTCGTTGTGGGATAGTCATACAATGCATGCATGTCAAGTCTTGTGATGCCATTTATTGTTACATTTTTTTTTTTTAATTTATAAATGGAAGAGAATGAATAAATAATATGGACTATTAATTTAAAAAATCTATGGTGAGAGCGATGATATGTTTACCTGACTCTTCGGCTTTCTCTTTTGACCGTCTGACACGTGGCGGATTTTTGTTGCTGGTGAAGAATGTCTACCGACCTCCACTTGATGGTTGCTTTGACTGATCGAACATGGTTGGTAATTTGTTATTTTTGTACAATTTACATGTGAATTTAATTATTAATTTAAAAATTATGACAAAATATTTTCTAATTTAAGACTTCAACCAATATGCATTTCACAGCTATATTTTGAAAATTATTTTTTAATTCTTAATTTAAATAGTGAAAATTCTAAATATAATATTTTTTATATTTTCCAATATATCTAGATATCAAAATTGAAATAAATATAATATTTAATATGCTAGACTAAAAAAAGTAATCTTGAATGGTGCACTTAATCTAAAAAAACATCCTTAAAACTAAAACTGAAAAGTACACTTAAACTTTAAAAAAAAAAAAAAAAAAAAAAAAAAAAAANAAAACTTTACCATTAATTTTAGAGAGAAATGATTAATATTTCGTTCAAAAATATATACCATGTTAATAAATTATATTTATTAATTACTTAATGATAGTTCATGTTCACATAATATTTATAAAATGGGTTATAAGTATATAATAAAAAGATTTAAACAAATACTTAAATTGGCCTCATTATTTTTTTGGCCTTAAATCTTGATGACAAAGGTAGCTTAGCGTCTAAGTAATTTTAATGCTCACTTTCCTTTTTATGTATGTATTTAGGGATGGGTAGATAATAAGTTATTTATGATAACCAATTTTGGTCAATTTGAATGAATACCTTTAGGGCTTTGATATTAACTCTTACCGTTGACTCACAGGAATCCCGTCGGAACTTTACAAATTTTTTTTTTAAAAAAAATAGAAAATAGTCAATTTATGGTAAGAAAAATATAAAATTATAAATATCATATTATTTTTCTAAGGATTTGGATTAATCCAATTACCTTTACCCTCGAAATAAATAGATAGAATTATAAATTAAATTAAATTGAGGACATAAAATAAAATAAAATAAAATAATATGATTAATTTGAATAATTAGTCTCGTAGTCATGGCTCCCTTATTATAATAGGCAGAAGATAGAAATATATTAATATAATATTGGAGCAGTTATTTTCTACTTCTGTTTTTTGACCATTAAAAAGAAAAAAAAAAAAACAATTATTTTATAGTTATTTTCCATGAAAAAAAAAACATTATTTTTGGATTTGAAGTCCCTAAAAATAATAAATAATTTCTATACCCATTGGATTTCCTTTGAATATTTTAATGTCACAAATGGACATGTTGATAGTAACAAAATTCTAATTATTTTTTAGACAACGTTCATAACATTTTTAGAAATATTTAAACTTAGATGGTGACATTAAATAACGCATACTCGACAATCTGACCAATGGGAATTATTCGTGAGAATTTTTATGTTTGGATTGAATTAAATTTTTGAAAAATAAAAAATTCAGATTGGCGTTTTTTTGTAGTTGAGTCAACTTGACTCAGTTGAAAATAGAGTTACAATCCGACCACTTTTTAAACTATTATAAAAATTAAGAATATTTAATGTTTGTAATGGACGTGATTGATGTATTTTAGCTACTAATGGTGGGAATGGGAAAGAGATGGGCCGTAAAATGGGCACTTTGTGGACACATTGGGCCCAAAGGAAGTGTTGGGCCATGTGGGGGAAGAAATAAGGCCCAATAGACAAAGCAAAGCCATAACCAATGGGAGCCCTTAGCATTCCGACCTCTTGACATGCACTCTCTCTAATATGTATCACAGACAAGCAGAGGCTGCAATCGTTTCATTGGTGTTTTGATTTGGCTGCAAGCGGCTAATCATGTGACTCACAAACTCCTGCCCCACATACTCAACTTCCTACGTATAGAGTGTCACGATCAATTGTTTATTTGAAAGCCACGTAAATGTCGTGTCCTTAAAAAAAACATGAATCTTAGTATACTCTTCCGATCATCCACATTGCCAAATATACTCTTCTGATCAATTTTAGTGTACAGTAACATGAAGGATTCAATTGGATTCAATTCCCAAATATACGGGAAGATTCTCTTCATCGCTTTTCAGTGTTTGTAGACCGGCTCCTCCATAAGTCAACTCACAACTCTAACACTATACAAAATATTCAGCCTTGGTGACATCCACTCGTTCCCCACCATCATACTTAGGAAGTTTCGCTCCAGGGTCCATTGATGTTGATTAGTTACGTTGAATCCGCTATTTTATTCCTCTTTAGAAATTTTTTTGTCTTGAGACATTCGATCAACAAGATAATCCAAATCTTATAATTTGATATCAGAGTCTTCCTTTAGATTAATTCCTTATCGAAAAATCTACTCGACATGAAAGATGAAATAAATAAACTTAATTCCTAGCAAATTTTGGAAAGGCCAAATCTTAGTTTATTGGATAGTCTTCGGGTGGGGTTAGATTTATTTGATAGATATATAATGATAATATTAAAATTATTTAATATTTGGTATGTGTACGAGAGATTTCAAAATATCTTGAAATGAGAAAACACATCTCTTTATCTAAAAAGATAAGATAGATTCGAATGTCGATAGAATTCTCCTCATATTTCTAAGTTGAACTTATGCTATCTTTGAAATATGCGTTAAAATATCAGGTCAAACCAATAATTATATGAGCTTATTATATATTTATTTTAGAAAAATGATTTAGGTAGGGTAGGAATATAAATACATAGATATTTTACTATTTATATATTTTAGGAATAAATATACCAATTATTTTAAAGAAAAAGATTGAGATATTTTAAGAAATATTTTAAGAAAGGGAGGAATTTTAGGAATAAATTGTCTGCCTCTACTGTAAATATCTCCCCACCCTAGCTAGGTTTTCATCCCAAGCAATATAGAGAAGTAGTATTCTATATAGTGTCTTGTAATCTCTTTGATTGATTTTAATAAAGAGGTAAGTGTTTCCCACAGAGAGTTGCGTTCAACAACTTGGTATTAGAGCGAGGTTAGTGTAGGTTTTCTGATCTCTTGGAATTCTTAGTATGCTCTATGTTGCAGTTCTATCTGATCTTCTACATCAGAAACGACTTCTTGAGATTATTAGTGTGTGAGTTTCTTTTGTGTCGTGGGTAGTTTTTGACTCTACAAGTCTTGTGTCAAAAGAGCTTGTTTGGTATTATTGAGATATTACCAACACGATGGGTGACTTCCAAATCGTTGGATGAATCAAGAAACTCAACTACAACAACTACAACACGTGGGCAACATGCATGATGTCCCATTTACAGGAACATGATCTTTGGGAGATCGTTGGCGGGAGTGAAACTACGCTGCTAGAGGAGAATTCTAACGGTGTCTTGCGCAAATGGAGAATCAAAGCAGGCAAAAAAATGTTTGCATTTTGGAGCATATTTGGGCATGGAACACGTTCATGTTAGAGCATATTTGGGATGACAAGACACTGAAAGAAGCATGGAACACGTTCATGATGCTCTTCTCAAAGAAAAACGATACGAGACTACAACTTTTGGAGAACGAGTTGTTGTCAATTTTGCAATGTGACATGATAATTGCTCAATACGTCCACAAAGTCAAGTTGATCTGCCGAGAGATTACTAAACTAGACCCAAAGTCCGCAATTGGAGAAGATCGAATGAAGAGGATCATTATTTACGGATTGCGACCAGAATATAGAAGCTTTATTAAGGATGACCCACTCAACTATCACTTGTAGAGTTCAAAAATTTGTTAGCTAACCAAGAAGCCATGGGTAAATAGATGGGAGACATCACATTGAAGGGTGAAGAATAAGCACCCTACCAAACGTAGATACAAAAACGTTGACAAAGAAAGAAGCCATCAAGAAACTATAGAACCTGAGAGAACTCAGAAGAACGACAACCAAAGTTCTCAAGGAAAGAGATTTGAAAGTATTTGCTACAATTGCGGGAAGAAAGGCCACATGTCCAGAGATTGTTGGTCCAAGAAAAAGTCTTTCGAAAGCAATGTGGCATCCTCTAACATGGCGATGGAGGATGAATGGGATGCAAATGTACTGTGTCTCATAGAAGAAGATGAGCTATCACTCATGGTGATGATGGGAGAACATATCGATTACGAGGATGACTAGGTCATTGATTCAGGATGCTCAAACTCATTGAAGAAATTCTTCTACAAGAGACGAGGGAGCAAACTGAAGAAATTCTTCCACAGAAGATGGGGGAGCAAACTGTAAACATTTGCTCAAGTGCTGATATGCATGAATATCCAAGTGACACTGATGTTAGTGAACAAGAAGTGACTCAACCAAGCGAACATGGTGAAAAGGAAAAGGCATCTCAACGACTTAGACGGCCAGAAACAATCCAGAAGTCAAATCCAAAGTATGTCAAGTTATTATAGAAGATGAAGTTAAAGAGCCAGAGACGTATGAAGAAACATCACAAAATATAGCTTGACAACAGGCAATGGAGGAAGAAACTATAGCTTTGGAGAAAAATCAAACTTGGGAACTAGTGCCAGATCAGGAGATGTTAAATCTATCTTTTGCAAGTGGATTTACAAAATAAAGTATACCCCCCGATGGATCAATCGCAAGATACAAAGCAGGACTATAGATCCAGGGTTCTCTCAACAATATGGACTAGACTATGATGAAACGTTTAGTCCAATGGCAAAGATCACTATCGTACAGGTTCGTCCAGTACTTGTGGTAAATAAAGATTGGAAACTATGACAAATGGATATAAAGAATGCTTTCTTGCATGAAGAGTTGGATGGGGAGATCTACATGAACCGACCAAATGAATTTGAAAATGAAGTTGGAGTCATTAGTCAGTATAGGCAAAGTCCAAAGAAGCTTCATTTGGATGCGGCTTGACGAATCTTGAGATATGACAAAGGTACAATCAATTATGATTTTTTGTACAAAAGAAGCAAAGACCTCAAGCTAGCCAGATACCGTGATGTTGACTATGATGATTCTCTCAACAATATGGACTAGACTATGATGAAACGTTTAGTCCAATGGCAAAGATCACTATCGTACAGGTTCGTCCAGTACTTGTGGTAAATAAAGATTGGAAACTATGACAAATGGATATAAAGAATGCTTTCTTGCATGAAGAGTTGGATGGGGAGATCTACATGAACCGACCAAATGAATTTGAAAATGAAGTTGGAGTCATTAGTCAGTATAGGCAAAGTCCAAAGAAGCTTCATTTGGATGCGGCTTGACGAATCTTGAGATATGACAAAGGTACAATCAATTATGATTTTTTGTACAAAAGAAGCAAAGACCTCAAGCTAGCCAGATACTGTGATGTTGACTATGATGAATATCACAAAACTTGAAGATCAAGCACTGGGTATGTGTTCAAGCTCGATTCGAAAACAGCTTCTTTGTGTAGGAAAAGACAACAAACAATATCATTGTCAATTAGAGAAGCAGAGTACAGAGCAGCGGCTAGAGCAGCTTAGAAAAGTACATGATTGAAATTCTTGATGGACGATTGACACTAGAAAATTAACTATCCAATACTACTCCATTGCGACAACCAATCTGCGATTCACCTAGCAGAAAATTCGGTGTTTCATGCTAGAACAAAGCATACACTACCATTTTATCAGAGAGAAAGTCTTGAAGGAAGAAATCGAGATGCAACAGATCAAAACAAATGACCAAGTGACAGACTTGTTAACCAAATGGCTGAATACTGGAAAACATAAGAGTTTTCGCTGTTAGCTCAACATGGTGCAACAAATTAGGACTAGTGCTGAGACCGAGTATTAAAATATCATCACTAGGTCAATAGGGTCAAACCCAATAATTCTACGATCCTATTATATATTTATTTTAGAAAAATAATTTAGGTATGTCATCTACTCAGTAAATAAGTGTCCACCCACCTAATTTTTCATCACAGCAATACAAAACAAACAGTAAAATTATATAGAGTGCCTGGTAATCTTTTCTCGTTTAATAAAGACTCTAAGTATTTCTCCTAAAGAGTTGTGTTCAACAATATGTGGCGGTTTTTATTGCTTCACAAAATCTAATTTATTGATAAGAAATATGGATAAAAATGAGGTAATTAGCCATAAGATAATGTTTTATTTTGTTTGAGTACCTTAATTACATCGGATAAACGTAAGCTTCAAACTTAAAATTAGCTAAAAGTAAGGGACTGGAATAAGCATAAGGGGTGATTTCTTGGCAGCCCCAAGACCAGCCGCCTCCTCCGTATCAACATCTTCTTCTTTCATTCCATTCGGAAGTTTCCAATCAAAACACAGCAATAGGTTAGCCAGTGCCAACTCCACCATAATTGTTGCCATATTTATCCCAGCGCAAATTCTTCGGCCGCTTCCGAAAGGTATTAACTCGAAGTTCTGTCCTTTATAATCGATATTACTTCCTATAAACCTCTCCGGAAAGAACTCTTCTGGGTCAGTCCAAGATTGCGGGTCTCGTCCAATGGCCCATACGTTAATGTGAAGATGAGCCTTAGGGTCGATATCGTAACCGTTGAGCTTAAAAGGGGAGATGGTTTCTCTTGGAAGTAGAAGTGGGACGGGTGGATGCAATCTCAATGACTCTTTCACTACCATTTTTAGATACTCGAGCTTTTCCAAGTCGATCTCTTTCACTGAATCTTCTTTTATGCAACTTCTAATCTCGTGTTGGAGCTTCTTCATCACTCTTGGGTTCTTAACTAGCTCTGTCATAGTCCAAACAATGGTGGTTGCCCCGGTTTCTACTCCGGCTAGAAAAATATCCTAGAAGCGCACACAACCGAAAATAAAACATGGTTATATCAAAGGAATCATAAGAAATTATGGGCTTAACAGTTTGCTATTTTTCAAAAGAGTATAGGTTACCATGATGAGTGCTTTAACGCAATCTTGGGTGACTTTTAGTGCATCAGATTCAGAGCTTTCCCTCTCCATTCTCAACAAAACATCAACAATGTTTTCTTCATTCTTAGAACTCTCCTTGAAGTTGATGCGATTGTCGACTACATTTTGAAAAAAGGCATCCATCTCACCAAAGCTTTTCTCCAGCCTCCCATGAACACCATTTAACCGATCAATAATCCAACCGAAAGAAGGAATGAAATCAGTCATGGAGAAGCTTCCAATTGCTGCAACTGCTCTCCTCATAACATGTTGAAGATTTTCATTATCTAATTTCCCCCCGCTGAAGATGCTGCCAAAAGCAATTCTTGTTGTTACATTTGCAGTGAGAGAATACGATTTCTTACTCAAATCGATTGGAGCTGAAGAAGAAGAGGATTGAGAGATGGAGTTTACAAGCCGACCCACTTCCTCTTCTCTAATTTCCTGAAAAGATTGAACCCGCCGAGCAGTGAAGAGCTGAAGCATACAAATCTTCCGAAGTTCCCTCCAACGTTCACCGTAGGGGGAGAGATTTAGGTCCAAGAAGTTGTATGAAAATCTTCCACTACCCGTTAAGTGAGGGCGGCTGCAAGAAGCAAGATCATGGAACTTAAACAACTCTCTTGCAGCGGCGGCAGAGGAGATAACGATGGTTGGAACAGAGCCGAGTTGGAGGAGCATGACGGGGCCATATTTTTTTGAAAGCTGAGAGAGAGAGCGATGAGGGAGGGAGCCAATGAGGTGCAAATGGCCCAACAAAGGAAGCTTTGGAGGGGTGGGAGGAAGAAGCTTGTTGTTGGGTTTTGTCTGTTTTCTTATGGATTTAAGAAGCAACAGAGAAGAACAGAGGAAAAGCAGAGGAACCCAGATGAAAAAATCATTACTAGGCATCATTGTATCAACGTTAAGCATTTCCAAGCTCTACCATGAGATATAAAGAGTAGAATGTGGAATGAGTAATATTTGTCGGTAGAGTGATTGAGCTATTTTGGGCCACAGAGACTCCAATAATTGTTCTTTCACAATATCATATAGATTTGCATTGAGAGGGATGGCTTTAAAGTTGGTATACACATTTTATGGATGCATTTCTGTTGTCGTTTTTAGAATTGGTCTATTGTGATGCAAATGTTCTCTCCACTATTCCTAAAGATTGCCAGAGTTTTGGCAGCCACTATCTGTTTGATTGGAAGAAACCAGAAGTGATAATGTGTGAATTATATTGAAAGGATTTGATCAAATTGTCCAAGATCCAAATATGTATAACAAATATCTGAAGTGAGATAACAATTTGAGAGGAAAGCTTCTGAATAGAGGATATTCAGCACATATGCTTTATTAATTCTTTTTGTTGTTGTTGAAATAACATACATCTGTGAGTATTGTGAGTATTTATAGTGGAGATTGCATGATCAATCTCTTATACTTTCAAATCAATAACTACTAAATTCTCATCCTAAAATCGGTTAATAACTTCTTTTGCTAAGTCAAGCTTATTAACTCACATTCTCCTCCGTAAGCTTGAGATTGCTCGAGATTCTTCACTTTTGAGAAACTCCCGCATGTCTGCAACTTAAACCCTTGAAAGGGTATTGGTGAGAATGTCTGCACGTTGCTCTCTAGTTTCAACTTTGTATCGTCATGTTTACCTCTAGAAAATTCTAGTGACTACTCTTTGTTTTTCAACCTTCTTTTTAGGCCTACCTCTAGGTTTCTTTGGTTGAGATGACAAGCTTGAAATCTCATTTTTCTTTGGCACGGGTGGTCTTTCTCTAGGTCTTCTTGGTTGAGATGATAAGTCTGATGAAATACATTGACTTATATGTTACACTTCGCTGATTGAAGGATCCTTTGGTTGCGTTTTGAATCTATTTTTCGATTTCTTTTTCTCCTAACTTATTGATTTTTTCTTCACTTTCTTGCTGTTAACGCTAATGGACACTTTTTGAAAATGTTGATGGTTTTTCAATAGTATCTTATACATGCAGGTTCGCGACCGTCTTACCTTCATCAACACTGTTCTGTTTCTGTCGTATATCTTGAGAAACGAGCCGACTATCTCCACTCTGCTACCTTATTCTGTCATTTGATCTTCAAACTTGGAATATAATACACCTTATTCGAGAGATGTTGATTGCCGTTCTTACACGGGAACAAGATAGATCATTTGCCTTGGATTGGTACAATTCATCTGTCGCAAAGCTTCACGTTTCCCATGAACTTCTCATCAAACTCTTTGAATTTTGCTTGATCTCCGGTCATGTGGTTGCTCGCTCCGTTGTCTAGGTACCACATTCTAGTCTCCACTTGGTCTTCTCCATCTATGAAGGGTTCGCCATGACCTTCTCTTCATTGAACATCAACAGGTTGGGCATTTCCTCGGCCAATATTAATGTGGGCTCTTCATCATCCGAGAACATGAAGTTTGTCTCCTCATCACACTCCCTGTTGCGGCACTCTGTCGTATAATGCTCATATTTTCTACTAGAGTAACACTTGACCATACTCTTGTCCTTCCGAGGGTTGCCATTTTCATGGGTTTGTGAAGTATTGTCACGACCTCCTTTGCCACCACATTTTTTTCTTTGTTATGGTTGCCATGTCCGCTCGTACCTGAGAAAGAATAGCCATCTGCATCTTTCTTTTTTGTCCGTGGGAGCCACCCCTCATGTGTGAGTAAGAGGTATTTCTCCTCCTCTTTGTCTTCGTAGCCACGATGTCTCTCCTCATGGACCTTAAGACGACCAACGACCTCCTCAACCGACATGTTCTTGAGGTCACCGAACTGCTCGATGGAGGTAACAATCTGCATAAATATTGGGGGAAGTACTCAAATGAACTTCTTGACGACAGAGATCTCCTCCACCACGTCGCCTAATGAACGGATGCCGTTGACGATCATTGTCAACTTCATAGCAAAGTCGTTTATTGACTCACCATTCTTCATGCACCGTTCTTCATGCGGATAGCCTTGAACTCACTCTTCAAGGTCTGCACCTTTGCTTCCTTGACACGTTCTACACCCATATGCATTGTTTGCTGCGTCTCCCACGCTGCCTTTACCGAGTCCTTCTCTGCCAACATGAGAAGAACGTCTCTGGGACTGTTTAGTAGATGGCGGCAAGATCCATCTTGTCCTTACGCTCTTCAACTTCATCACCATGNCTTCATCAACACTGTTCTGTTTCTGTCGTATATCTTGAGAAACGAGCCGACTATCTCCACTCTGCTACCTTATTCTGTCATTTGATCTTCAAACTTGGAATATAATACACCTTATTCGAGAGATGTTGATTGCCGTTCTTACACGGGAACAAGATAGATCATTTGCCTTGGATTGGTACAATTCATCTGTCGCAAAGCTTCACGTTTCCCATGAACTTCTCATCAAACTCTTTGAATTTTGCTTGATCTCCGGTCATGTGGTTGCTCGCTCCGTTGTCTAGGTACCACATTCTAGTCTCCACTTGGTCTTCTCCATCTATGAAGGGTTCGCCATGACCTTCTCTTCATTGAACATCAACAGGTTGGGCATTTCCTCGGCCAATATTAATGTGGGCTCTTCATCATCCGAGAACATGAAGTTTGTCTCCTCATCACACTCCCTGTTGCGGCACTCTGTCGTATAATGCTCATATTTTCTACTAGAGTAACACTTGACCATACTCTTGTCCTTCCGAGGGTTGCCATTTTCATGGGTTTGTGAAGTATTGTCACGACCTCCTTTGCCACCACATTTTTTTCTTTGTTATGGTTGCCATGTCCGCTCGTACCTGAGAAAGAATAGCCATCTGCATCTTTCTTTTTTGTCCGTGGGAGCCACCCCTCATGTGTGAGTAAGAGGTATTTCTCCTCCTCTTTGTCTTCGTAGCCACGATGTCTCTCCTCATGGACCTTAAGACGACCAACGACCTCCTCAACCGACATGTTCTTGAGGTCACCGAACTGCTCGATGGAGGTAACAATCTGCATAAATATTGGGGGAAGTACTCAAATGAACTTCTTGACGACAGAGATCTCCTCCACCACGTCGCCTAATGAACGGATGCCGTTGACGATCATTGTCAACTTCATAGCAAAGTCGTTTATTGACTCACCATTCTTCATGCACCGTTCTTCATGCGGATAACCTTCAACTCACTCTTCAAGGTCTGCACCTTTGCTTCCTTGACACGTTCTACACCCATATGCATTGTTTGCTGCGTCTCCCACGCTGCCTTTACCGAGTCCTTCTCTGCCAACATGAGAAGAACGTCTCTGGGACTGTTTAGTAGATGGCGGCAAGATCCATCTTGTCCTTACGCTCTTCAACTTCATCACCATGCTCGATGGCGTCCCACACGCCCTGTGCTTGTAAGTTAACACGCATCCTTATCGACCATGCTGCGTAATTATTCTTCGTGACTAATAGGTACTGGACCATTACACACCCCTGCCTTCCACTCCTTATCGTTGTCACATCTCCTCTGGCAACTTCGTGTGGTGACGACATTTGTTTCGACATCCTAGCTCTGATACCAAATATTGGAAATTACCCGAAATATGTCGAAACAAATAACTGAAGCGCCTCGAGGGGAGAGATTTTCTGAATAGAAGAACTTTAAGCACGTATGCTTTATTATTATTATTATTTTTTGAAATAGCATACATCTCTCATGACTATTTATGGTGGAGATTGAATATTCAATCCCCTAAACTTTAAAATCCATAACGGCTAAATCTTCTAATCCATCTCCTAAACTTTTAAATCAATAACTATTCAATATTTGTGATCGATCTCCTAAACTACTAAATCTTACTAATTGATCTTCTACCTTTCAAATTAATAACTACGGAATCTTTATCCTAAAATCGCTTTAGGTTAATAACTTTTTTTGCGTCAAGCTTATTAACTCACATGTTATATATAAATTTGGTAATAGCACCTCAAAATGACTAATACTATCCTTTAAAAGATGATAAAAAGAAAAAGTGGCTTGAGAAAAAAAAAAAACTTTTTGAAGAATGCGTTTCTTTATTGAAAAGACGAGCCAAATTCATAAAAATTTAACATCGTATGCCATGAAATTGACAAATTGACAAGTATTGATTATAACTGTGTTTTGTGCTTCTCATTATTTGTTCTGTTTTAGGGATTTTATTTTTTTACCACATGCTTCTCATCATTTGTTCTAGATTTTTTTATTTTTTTTGTCAATTTCTTGGGTATAAAACTTATGGTGTTAAATTTTTTAGATTTTAGGTTTAGAACTTAAGAAATTAAAACAAGAAAGGAGCTCTTAGAAATTTTCAATAGTGCATCTTTACAAAATAACAAAAAATGAACCATGGTATTCTTTTTAAAAAAAAAATAGTTCAAAAAACTGGATATGTTTTAGAACTTTTTGCTTTTTTTTTTTTTAATTTAATTTATTTTTTTTTTATTTTTAATATATATATATATATTTTTATTTTATGTTAAAGTCTTATATTTATGACCAAATGTTTTTTTATCTTTTGAATTTTGAGTTTTGAACAATATCTTAAAAATTTCCCAAGAAATCAAATGGGAGCAAATTATTTTAGAAATTGGCAACTACCTTAAAAAAAAAAAAAAAAAAAAAAAAAAANTTTTTTTTTTTTTTTTTTTTTTTTTTTTTTTTTTTTTTTTTTTTTTTTTTTCTGAAAAAGATGGGTCAAATTGTGTAACTTTCACTACCTCTACTTTAAATGGATCAATGGTCTTTAGTGGTGGAGTATGAGTTTGTTGATATACTCAAACCTACCCTAGAAGATAAGGAAAGCTAGGAGAAACCAAGAAGAAAGATACCAATTTTTTTTTTTTTTTAAAAAAATTATTATTCAGCAAGCAATTCACGAGACTATGTTCTCACAATTGCAGACTCTCATGAATTGCAGCAACAACACTTTAAAGCAAGTGCGATTAATTTTGCAAAGGAAATTCAAACATCATAACAATAAAATTGTAATATCTAAAATATGATTTTGAAACTTTGCTCCTGACGAATGGGGAATTGATTTTGATTTTTTATCACGAGCAATGACAATAGTTAGCCAAATGTGTGCCTAGGATGAGCATGTTTCAGATGAGTCAATTGTTGCAAAGGTATTGAGAAGTTTAATTTCAAAGTTTGACTATGCAATGATGGCTAAAGGAGTTAAGAATTTATTAGTACTCTCTGATGATGAACTAATGAGCTCTCTTCAAGCTTTATGAGTCAAGAATCTATAAATCATCAAAATCGAATGAAGAGAAACACTTCAACTGAAAAGAGACAACCACCAACCTATGAAAAGAATATTCCTTAAGCAAATAGAGATCATGGAAGAAGAGAATTTCGCTGCAACCATTGTCGTAGTAATATGAGTAGTTGGAGAAATGAAGAACAAAGGCAATTCAATGATCAAAGTAACACGAGGAATGTCATTTAGTGTTACTATTGCAAAAGAAAGATGCAAGTTGAATGGAAAGACATGCAAGTTTAAACCAATCATGTCACAGTAAACTATTGGATAGTGTTCTATTTGTGACGTATTTAATATACAATCTTTTGACGGTTGAATAATTGATGATTGGAGGACATTTTCTTCTATTTGATAACATCACCTGTACCATTACAAATAAGAAAGGAAGCCTACAAGTTCACAATTCACATGAATTCAAATAGATGTTTCCATTTGATGTTTTTAACGTGAGAAATTTTGCTCTTACTACTTGAGCAAAAGATGACTTGACGCTATGACATTTGAGATATGAGCATCTGTACATGAAGGACCTGAAATTAATCAATGATAAAGATATGGTTTTTGACTTTGATACAATTAGTTTATGTGAAGGATGCAATTATGGTAAGCAAACTCGAAAGTTTTTTCTGGTTGGATAAGCTAAAAGAGTTTCAAACTGTTTAAAACTAATTCAGGTTGATTTATGTGAGCCAATGCAAACTAAATTCTTGAGTGATAGTGTTTATTTTTTTACTATTTACGGATGACTGTCATATGAGTTGATTTTAGTTCCTATAACATAGTCAGAAACTTTTGAGAAGTTTTAAAATTTTAATGCTATGGTAGAGAACTGAAGTGGATGCCGCGTTAAATTTCTTTACATATATCGAGCTGACGAGTTTATGTATAAAGAACTTAATCTATTTTGTGAAGAAGACGGCATCCAAAGAGAGTTAAACTCTTTACCCTCCAAAACAAAATGGAATTGGTGAATGAACATTCCAACTATTGTGAAGATGATAAAAATTATGTTACAAGTAAGGAGGCTTTCAAACCAATTTTGGATAGAAGCTGTAGCAATATCTGTTTATCTATTAAATCTTTCACCTACAAAGCCTAATGAATTGATCTCCTTATGAAAGATGACATGGAAGGAAACCATATGCAAGTCATTTACGAGTCTTTGGCTATGTTGCTTATGCATTGATAAATTCTCAACTTTATCACCAAACAACTCTTTTCTTGAATTTTCTTTGAATGAGACACCGCCAAGAAAGTATAAATTTTTAGGTGACATATACGCATCTTGTTTCAAACTCTATAAGTTAAAGAAGAAGTAGCTAAAAAAGAAAAGTAGCAGAAAGCCATGGTAGAAGAGTTGTAAGAAGAATGAAACATGGGAGATAGTTGATTTACCAAATGGAAAAAATGCAGTCAACTTAAAATCGCTGTTAAGACGAAATTTACTCCAGATGAAAGCATACAAAGCATAAAGCTCGTGCTGTGGCAAAAGGATATGCACAACACGATGTGGATTTTGAAACATTCTCTTCGATAAGTCACTTTGAAACTGTAGAACTATTCTAACATTAGGAGGAGAATTGCGGTGGCTTGTTTATCATTTTTTTTAGGATATTCAACCTTAAGTTATAGTTTAACATATTTATCATAATTGACCAAATATCTAATATGATTTAAGATATTTAACCTTCCAGTTTAACGTATGTATCATATTTGTCTTCTTATTATAGGCAAATATATTGCATCAATTTATTGGTCTTTCAATTTTCTTTATAATTTATTTCAGATGATTATAAAATAAATAAAGAACTTTCACTACTATTTAACTGTATCGTTTTAACAAATATTTTCATGGTATCTGAACCCTTTTAGTTTAGCAACCCCAATCATTTCTTCTCAATGGCTTCTGAATCCTGTTCTCATCTTCTTCCTTTCAATACTCTAATCCATATGATCACCATCAAACTTTCTTCATCCAATTATCTTTTTTTTTTTTTGGAAAAACCAACTTCTCCCTCTTCTGGAGAATCAAGACATGTTGAGCTATGTTGATGGAACTCTGGTTTCACTCCTCCACTTTAAACAAGAAACCTCCTCAACACTTTGCACCAAATATTTGGCGTTGAAAGCAGCCAATCAACGGCTTCTCTGTCTCCCACTCTTCTCTCTCACCGAGGTTTCTCCACTGCACATGACGTTTGGCTCGCGTTGGAGACTACATTCCGCAACCGTTTGAAAAATCGTGAATTGAGACTCAAGGATGACTTGCAACTGA
>NW_019646785.1:0-15160 GCF_002806865.2 Cucurbita pepo subsp. pepo
TTTTTTTTTTTTTTTTTTTTTTTTTACTTTTTGAATTTAATGACCTCAAATTACGAGTTTAGTCCAGTAATTTTTAAGAACATACGTAAAAAAAAACATGCCCATTTATGGTTTCATTAAATTATCAATAATTTAGAGATTAAATTATTACGAATTGAGGTTTAAATGCTAAATTTTTGAACCAATTTTTTTTTTAATAAATTTAAAATTTCACATTTTACATACCTAAGTTAAATTAAAAATATCGGGACAAATTTTAATAATACTGAAGTTTAAGGACTAAATTGTTATAAAACTAAAAATATAGGGACTAAATTGTTATTTTAATAAAAATTTATAAAAGTACATTTGAGGATTAAAATGAAATAGCATAAAATATGAGGACTGAGTTTTGAAAATAGCGTTAATAGTTTAATTTGGTTTTAAATTTGGTTGGTTGGAAGAGGAATCGATGAAGATATGAAAGTTTGCATGCAAACATGGTCACATGTGTTCTTATTAAATAATGTACTTTGTCGTCATGTTTTTTTTTTTTATTTTTATAATAATAATTTTATTTAATTTGGATTAATTATATTTTAATTAATTACGTACTTTTCGAATCTTATACTTTTTGCATGAAATATGTATAGTTTAGTACATAGTATGTTATTATATAATAAAATGCTTCCAAACAAGAAATATTCATGTGATTCTTAATTAATATAATTGGAAATAATTAAATATTTATTAATATTAGGGAGTGTCTAGGATGCAATTAAACTATATTTAAATATTTCCTACAAATATTTTTAAATATTTTTATTGATTTTTAATATAGAAAATATACCAAATTTAAAGAATATGCTAAAATAAAAGCTCCAAAACTATGTAATATTATCCACACATTAAATAATTAAACACTATATTTGTAATAATTTCATAGTTTAAATATTTTATTTTAGGTTAAAATTCACAAAAAATAAAAATGAAAAATAAAAAGACCGTATCGCCCCTCTCCCTCGTGGTCATATTGCCAAGTTTTCTAAATTTAATTTCGTGTGAATTGACTATTTGGAAGCATTGAATCGGCTGGTAGGCTTACACTGTACAACTGAGGCGCTAACTAGTCCAATAGGAGGGCAAATCGAGCAGCTGGGTGGACGGAATCGTGCAGAGGCTTGGGTCGATGTTGATTGGTTTGCATGCATGTTTGAGATATCGAACTGAAGCATCTAATCTTATTCAACAATGATCTTTTCATGCATATATTAGTATTCAACAATCTTATTGGAACTGAGTCTATTTATTTATTATTATTATTTTTTTAATTTTTTTTAATAGACAGTTTACTACATGTTTGTTGTCACAATCGCACTCTTGCAATAGCGGCATACGTTGCGAGAAAAGGTTTAGAAAACGTGTACGAGGAAATATATTTGAAAACAATTTAAAGAATTGAAGAAAACAACTTTATATGGCTATAAGAAAATCAAGAAATATCACGGCCTAAATAGCATATAACGCACGGTAGGAAGGAGTGACAACTAATCATATCCCCTACCGTACATTTTGGGACATTTTAGCCCTGACGGGTGTAGACATTGTTTTGGTGAACGGTCGTACACCCTTGTATTGACCTAAACATAAAATAGTAAAGATCTATCTAAGATAAAAACATGTAAGAATAGTTTTGGAACAGGCATGCAACCATGTATAACGTGTGTCCTTGACAAGCAAGACTGAGACGCCTGTCATGCAGCCATAGGCAACATGCCTTGGACAAACATGACAGTAACACATGTCATGATCGATTCTTGGCGTTTAAACGTAGGGTTGAGGTGGAGGTTGAAGGGCAGTGGGGACTAATATGATTGATTATTCCCACGAAGTCCCATCTCTGATGCCTCCTTAAATGCAAGCTCTCCAAAGAGAAATCACAGCCCTTGGTTGGGCCACACATGCATTCTTATGCCCATGCCCACACACTCTCCTTATTTGAGAAGGGGCTTTTAATTGCTCGTTTTTCTAATACCTATTAACTTTTAAAAGTTGCACTAATACCCTTATCGTTGGTACACGAAAAGTAACATGGTCGGTTTTTGTAGTCTGAATTTTGATTTCTGCAGCTTCGCAGGCGTTCAAAACATATCATTATGGCTTTCTCAGTTGGCAGAGATAAGTACTGCCATCCAAATCTCCTACCTCGGCTCGCATCTTCCTGTGCTCCTCTCTCTCTCTCTCTCTCTTTGATATGGGCATCAGCCACCCAATTCTCTCTGCTTCGATGGATCTAACCACCCACAGCACCCTAAGTCGCAGCTCATGTTTCCTTTTCTTTGTCGAGCTTCACGCTATTTCTCTTTTGATGTGTTAGATTCGACGTTGGAGGGAGGAAAGAAACATTCTTTATAAACGTGTGAAAACCTCTCCCTACTAGACGCGTTTTAAAACCGTGAGTCTAACGTTGATATGTAATGGATCAAAGCGGACAATATCTGCTAGCGATAGACTTGGACTGTTACAATATGTATCTCATCGTTTGCTACTAGCTGCATGAACCCTCCAACATTGCCCAGTGAAACTCGAGCGAGACCTTCGACCTAGTTTACAGGTGTTTCACTAGTAAGTTCACTTATATAGAAACAATAAGATTTCTTCTATGTGCATGTCATGACTATTATGTGCAGAAAAACTTCTAAGAATACTTCATTTTAAAAATTGTCATAAATTTAAAAGTTCATAAATATAATTGAAATTGGAAAGAAAACATTCCCTTTTAAATTGGAGATGAAATATAATCGAATGTGACACTCAAGTAAAAGAAACGATACATGAATGAACCAAGATCACATTTGAATGAGAGTGATTCTAAGGATAGGATGGATGAGAAGTACATGAAAGAATTGACGTTTGTCTATACCAATATGATGTACGTTGCCTTTCAGTGGCTTAATCATATAGACTCTAAAGTGGTGTAAGTGGTGTTTAAGCTTTGAGAGATTCTATAGTGGGCGATCTTTTGAAAATTTTCCTAGAAAATATGTGAGTAATAACAAAACATGCTAAAAAAACGCGTGTTGAATCGTGGGAACAGAAAAACGCGTGTTGGTTTGTGGGAACAAAACAATTCAAGACAGGCTAATAGTGACTGCTCTAGGAAATGTCAAAACTTATCAAGTGATCGCCGAAACATAAATGAGTGAAACAAATTCGATCGTACTAGTAATAAAAACTAAATGAAGGAGAGGGGTCCGACTAGAAAAATAACCCTCAAGAGAGCTATCTACTTTCCACCAAAGGTCGTTCAAATTCCATTCTCTTATCATCCAAGTGTTTTTTTTAGTTTATCTGATTTCAACTGAATCGAGGGCATATGCCTTAACCAACTAAACTATACTCTTTCCATAAATCAATCCAAACTACACGGACATAATCACAATTATTATTATTAATTATTTTAAAATTGAAAAATGAAATAGTTAAATGATTGAATAAGTGAATTTAGAATACACAGAATTAAAAGGCATTAATGCAAAAGTTTGAATATATGAAAATGCATGAACATGTGGGTGTTAAAGAAGGCCTCAACTACCCATGTCTTGATTGAATTAATAATCTCTTACCATTTTGGCTATAAAAATTATAAGCAAAGTTAGATCAAAGCTCTTGAAATGCCCATACCAACCCTCCAAACACATCTTTTATTAATATTCAATGTGGGTCGCATTCATATAATCAATCTCCCCTTCCCCCCTGTTTGGTTTTTGTCATAATAATATGCTTTAGGTTTTAGTTTTAAATGCTTAAAACTCACCATTTTCTATCTGTTTTGGGCAATGACCCAATCATATGATCCAATGAACTTCAAGCTCATAGATCGGGCCTTAGTATCAAAAGTTGTGTGGTGTCCTGCCACTCTTGTGGGCTTTATTTCATTTCTTTTCAGCTATTTCAAACTTATAATTCAGCAAACGTATGATTTAAGAGAACAAGTTTATTTGAATTTATAGTAGAGTTGACTAAACAACTTGGTCACTTGAACTTAAGTTCACATCAGCCACTTATAAGTTGAAGCGACACAACAATGCAATGGCTATAGTAGAAATGTTTAACAGGTTAAAAGATGAAGAAAGTCTCAGGCTGAGAAATTGAACCTCACGAATGAAGCTTGACCTCCATCTCCCTCCTCTCTATCAATTTTACGAAGTTGCGAACGATGGACATTCCCTCGTTCGTTATAATACTTTCTGGGTGGAACTGAACTCCCTGCAACATGATTCAAACAACCATATTTCACCAAATAACATCATATACAAGGTCATTTCTTGTTCACAAATGCAACTGTTGCTCAACAACTAAAATATAGATTCTATTTACGAGTATTTTGCCATCGAAATACAAGAACGTTAACGACCCTTGTTTCTTTTTTTCTTGTTGACCATTTCTGTTCTTGTTTTCTTAGAATGTAGGGACATAGTTGTAGAAACTGTAGAACAGATACATCCTTCTATTCTAGTAAGATCATTTTCTTTTATTTTTCTAATTCTTAAACAAAGAAAACCAAAAACGTTTGGCAATTATTTGTCTGTGTTCTAGAAAAGGAAAATAGAAATGTGTTTTTTGACCATTATAATTTCTTGATCTTTAAAATCTTAAATTAGAGGAAAAGGAATGACTTACAAAAAAAATCAAAGGAAAATATTCAGAAATCTCATGCTGTTTAAATTTGTTCCAATTTTATGCTTTCTTGCTAATTTCTTTACTTCTTGTTTGGAGCTAAACAATACTTTTTACTCTTAAAAAGTAGCTTGAAACCTCTACGAATAGCAGCTTTAGTTGTTGATGAACGGAGGGAAACAAATTTTACCTGTAAATGTTTGTATTTCTTGTGGCGAACGGCCATTATCAATCCATCTTCAGTCCATGCTGTAATTTCCAGTTCATCATCGGGAAAAGTTTCCTTGTCAATGACCAGGCTATGGTATCGACCAGCAGTGAAAGGACTAATATATTTGCAACGAAAACACCATCAGTAGGCAGTACATACTTGGATAACAAAATGCGACGCATTCAAATGTGCAAAATATAAAACCAATGTTAAGAACATACTTTGATAACCCAGATAAAAGCCCTTCCTCGCCCTTCTCATCATAGTAAACAGGAGAACTTTTTCCATGCACAACACCATATGGGGAACGCACAATTTTCCCTGAGATGTCACAAGGTCCACAATGTTAGGAACATTGCATGAAACAGAAAATAATGTCATCTCTTATTTTACAACTCAAAAGTAAACAGGATGGATCATGAAAAAACATTAGGGGTAGCTAAAATTAGTTAAGAAGTAAACATGGTAACCACGAAGTCGGAAGGTAAAAATTCTCAAATTAGGATTTAACCTCCAAAAGCCTCTCCAATGCACTGCAAACCCATGCAGACACCAAATAGAGGAACAGTAGGTCCAAGTTCAAAAACAGTTTGCAACGAGATCCCAGAATCCTGAGGTGCCCCTGCAGAAGAGGATATCATAGAAGCAATGACAGTCTCAGACTATATTATTGACAAATTTCAATAAGCATCAACAGATTACTCGAGGAAATCCTAACCTGGCCCAGGGGATATTAGAATTCCTCGTGGATTCTTCCTATAAGAATAGCATAAAGTTCACAACATTATAATTCATATAATACAAATCATTACAATCGATGTCTTTGAAAAAGTCTGCTAACTGAATGATGTAAAAAGCATGAATAGGACAGTGATACCTTCGTAACTCATCCACAGTCAAATCATCGTTTCGATAGACCTCAAAAAAACATCCCAGCTCTCCCATATACTGCAAATTATGGTCAAAGTATACAATATATTAAACTATAGTTTTTTGTTCCCTAAAGAGTTACTCATTTTGATATATAATTTACTTCCACGTATATAATTTTTTGCTCTCCCACATACTGCAAATCTCACATCTCCTAGGGAGATAAAGGAATTTTTGGATATGGCCTTAACGTACCACCCTTTCAAGAATGCAAAAGCCCTATTATGGAAAAACTTCATCATGACTTTCTTTTGGAATCTGTGGAAAGAAAGAAATCAGAGAATATTTGTAGAAAAGACACATACCTACACAAAACTTTTGGACAATGTTGTTTACCAAGCTATATCTTGATTTAAACTGTCTAATACTTTTACTTCCTATAGTTATACTATAAAGATTAGTTGTGTGCTTCTATCTATTTATCCTCTACTCAAATGTTTTAGAACCGAATTACAAAAGGAGATTGCCTTTGGGTTGCACCCAACAGAATTCCAAGGTAGGCCACAGAAAAGGTTGTCAAGTGTAAGGTTGGTGAAGAATTCCTTTGTCGCCACTGATTCTACCTTTCAGTTTTTTTACTAATAGTGCTAAAATAAGAGACTTGGAAATTCAACCTAAACTTGAACCTCTGCAATGGAAGACAAAGCCTTTTAAGGTAAGAATATTATCCAATAATGCACCTAGGCATGCTCACAAAAACACTGGACTAATATTAGCAAATCAAACAGAACTAGTACATAGTATCATTTTCTCTGATGAATGAACTAAATAATCTGGATGCAAATAACATAGTAATAAAGATTTAAGAAGTGCCCAATGGATAAAGTTAAAGACTTAGCAAACCAACTTTCATAGTCTTACCACTTCATCATATGAAGTTTATGAAATACAGCAGAATGGAAAATAGTGACCCGTCATCAATTGATTTGATACTTAGCGCAAAATCTTGTGAATTTAAGTGCACATACTTTCTCTAGTTAAGCATTAAAAATATGGTACAGAATTTTCACCAATTCCTTAAATACTAAGAAAGAATTAATATTCCACATTACAATATTTAATAAGAGGCTGTAGGTTATCAATGGTTCAGACATTACTACTTCCTCCAAGAGGTTATAGGTTAGAACCTACCCACCCCATGGTTAAAGCATCACTGTTTCCTTTGAGATATTATATGTTTGAATTCACCACCCCACATGTTACGTAGTGTTTAAAAAATAATAATAAGATTATTGTTATAGAAAAATACTCATTCAAAATTAGCCATTTTAGAATATAATTAAAAAAATTATTCCAGAAACAGGTTAACCGGTTTGTTTTTCTCCAACATATTTGTTGTTGCTGCTGCTTTTTTGGGATAAAAAAAAATTCATTGATTAAATGAAATGGTACAAAAGATAAGTCTCATCCAAAGGGATTATAAAAGATTTCTCCAATTTGATAATAAAGAATAGAAGTTGTAGTTAGGAACCAATTTTTTACACCAAAAAAGTAGAAAAAACAGGTTAATGGATTGATGTTTTATCCAATGTATTCATTGTTAGGAAGGATTTAGGAACTCAGTTTAGAGATCAACACAGGTTCAACATATTCCTTGTACACGACCAGTAATTGAGTATTGCACACACAACAAACAAATAAAATATAATATATATATATATATAAAAAAAAAAATAAAAAAAAAAAGGCCAGTGGAATTATACATTCTAAACTGGCAAAAGCCAAATAAGAATAAGAGTTAGCCACATTTAGTACTCTCAAAAATAAATTCCGTAAAACTCTACCTGACAAAGATTGTAGGTGAAGCTATCATAATTGTCAATGACAATGATTGGATTCAGGGTCTTCTTGTTCAAACTTGAAGTCCTTGAATTTGATTCAGTGACTGAAATTGAGGCATTCACAACAAATGCTTTTGGATTCTTGGCCACGAAGAGACTATCTGCAAGAAAAGAAGCAGCAATAAAATCATATCCACTACAGTCAGAGACTAATACATCGGAGAGCAATAAAACAAATAAATAAATAATACGTGATAGCGCAGATGGGCCAGTTATACGAGTGGTTTTTGACGTTTTAGAGAACAGCGAACATTTGGGCAGACAAAAAGAAGCAGAAGATGGAGTAATAGCTACCATGTTGCGCAAGAAAATGATGGCTTCAACAGAACTGCATAGGCAGACAACAACAGGAAAATTATTCAATGTGGTTATCCTTAATGGATTTGGTGCAAATTTGGGTATACCCCTAAAAATCATTACATTCAGGTTTGAAACAATGTTTTTAAAATACTCAGCCAAAAATTGGATCCAAAATAAGGGAAGTCAATACACAAACGGAACATTTCTTTTCTTTTTTTCTCATTGGGATTAAAACTCTCATAGGAACTCATCTTCCAACTTCAAGAATCCACACTTCCAATAGTTAAAATTTTCAAAATCATTATAAATTAACAGAAATGGCTACAACCCCCCTATAAGGAATTCCTTGAACAAAACCCAATGTACAAGAAATATCATTTTGGTGTCTGTAGCTCCATTTGCAAGCCAAGAAATTAGTAACCACACTCATTCCAAATTATATCTTCGTTTCTTCTCTTCATGCCCATCAAATTCATAATTTATATGAAAATATCCACAATCCAACAAAACATCAGATTCAGGAAGGAACGAAAATAACCAAGTCATAAGAATGCACGGTTGTAATGGGGACCATACATTCATCCCAATAACCACACGGATATGCTCCAAACATGAACACCATGCCCGACGTCAAAAGCTTAATCATCACCAAAAAAAGAAAAAGCATCACTCAACATGGATTACTCAGATAATCCATTTAAAATGGCATTCAATTAAACCATGTTGATCCAGCAAGTCACACAAACATATAAGAAACAGGGAAAAAAGAAATGAACAAGTGAGGATTACTCACAAAGCGCTCGCAAAACGAAGATCTATGGACAATGATGGGTAATAAAATCTGAGATCATTCAGTGTTCGGCGGCTCAACACTTGGTAGCAGGGGTGTAGAAAAGAAAGATGAAATGATTTTCTTTTTCTTTTTCTTTTTCCTTTTTAGGGTTTTACCTCTCTACTTATTGAAAAAACAAAAATAAATTATTTCCGAAAAAAAGAAAAAAAAAAATCCATGAAGTTAAGAAATTAAAATTACACTCCTAATAATTAACAAATAATAATAATAATAATAATAATAATAATAATAAGAGAAAGGGAGAAATAAAAGTACCGGTTTTGATTTGTTCCCGATACAAAGCTGTGGCGAATGAAGGAGAAAGATGATACTTACCTTCTTTTGGATAATAAGGAACCTACCTTTATTTCAATTTATAATTATACTTTCCTATTTTAATTTATTTTTTATTTTTCTTCGACTATATTTAAATTTTTAGTTAAGTTTAAATTTAGTGAGCAAATTCCAATAAAAATTTAAACAAAAGCAAAAGAAACACGACAAAAGGAAAGACCCATCATGTTTACACTCATACAACACAGATAGAGTGTCGATTAGTTGTCAAATTCTCCTTACCCGTAAAAGTTATATGCTTCTAGGCCCATTATGTTGCCTTTGATCAAACTCTTTTAAAATCTCCCTACCCGTTTTGAACTTGTCCTCTGAGGCTTAAAAAATACATTCATTCTATGCATTTTGTACTATATAACCAATTTATTATAATAATATAAGAAATGAAGGGCGAGGATTTAATATTACGTTAAAGAGCAGTTCATCTGAATGCATCACTATCAAATCAACAAGAAAGGCCGAAGTCTAGAACTGATGAATTTCATATCAGAGGGGGGAAGATCGAGTCCATGACAGATATAACTCAAGAGGTTAGTATTTTTTTTTTTTTTAATTTTTTTTTTCAACTGTTTAAACCCAAAAAAGAATTCCCTAAAAAATCTCTTTTTGAAAAAGATGATAAGTAAGAACCAAAGTTCCATATGGCATGAAATTTTTTAGAACAAAAAAAGGGATTTTGAAAGAGAACTCCCCTTGTTCTCCTTGGTGGCAGTAGTAGTAGTAGTAGTAGTAGTAGTGTTTAGTGTGTGATAATCATCAGTCTTCAATGTTGCCGCTCTCTACATTTTGCTTCTTGTAACTCATTTAACTCCGCAGCCTACCTGGTTTTCTTCTCTCTTTTCTCTTAAGTAATGTATCTTCTTCTCTCTAAACTGCTCCATCTCCTGCATGTTGGGCCTCCTGCAGATTCTCACTTTGTTCTTGCTTATCCTGCTGCTCTTCCTCCCTCACTTTTTCACTCTCACTTCCATTGCATTCTTGTCTTTGAGGCTTTGCTTCTGATTTTTCTCCTTGAGAAGCACCTGTATTATGATCAGATTTCGTCGAACCGTTCTCCTTTTCTGAAAGGGAACCCGTCTCAACAGTGGAGTTTGGCAACTGTTGAGGAGATGGAGCTGGAGCTGGAGCTGGAGCTGGAGCTGGAGCACTGGAAGAACCTGGAGGGGGAAGGAATACTCCAGTACCTGGAACAGGGAGGCGCGGTGGAGGATGCCTTGGATGTGCAGTAGGCCATGTGGGTGGACCAGTTGGGATTGGCACAGGAGGAGGGAACGGCATAGGTGATGCTACGGGAGAGACAATGAGGGGTGGGATGCCATTTGGTGGCGGCATTTGGGGACGAATGGGTGGCGCTGGTAGAACCCCTGTTGATGGAACTGAAGGGTAGTGCTTATGTCCAGGGGAAAGACGAGGGTTCGGCGATCTACCAGATGGAGGACCCCAACTGGAAAATGGACCTACATTCAAAGATGTGCGTTGCCCATCAGAGGGTACAGCTCTTTTTGGTTGTGATTTGGTCAAGGTAACAAGTATACGTTGCTTGCGGATGGCGGGAATTGCATGCTTAGCAAAATCTGCAGATTTTCCTTCCACAACAAGAAGGGTTCTGCGTTCCAAAACATGAAAAAGTCGGTACAAATCGGGAAGACGATGATCAACGTAAATTAATCAGGCACGCATCAGGAAGAGGATGAAAGGATAGAACAATTACCCGGGTACAAGAGACAGCTTCATAGCCCCTTTATAGTTGCCAGAATGGTCTGTACCAATTACTCTACCAAAGGTCATTTCACAGTCAGTCAGAAGGAGGACACCAACGGGCCTTCCAAACCATGGTGGCCAGACATGAGGCTGAGAATGATCACCCTGAGGATATCATCCAACAAGAACATTAGTCTAGAACATGTACTAATCAAAACCTGCTGAAAACAATAACGCAGTTAGCGACCTCGTTATAAAAGTCAATGATGCAGGAATCTGGTTTCACTGACATCATTTGCTCTCCAACCAAGCGATCGATGAGATCTTGAAGCAACGACGGGATGGATTCTATTCTTCTATCTGTAAAGTTCACTAAAAATGAAGATCTAAAAAACCCCATCAAACAAAAACTAAAATTTAGAAACGACAATCTAAAACGAAAGATAATGGCAAATGCCTTTTGCGAGCCCTGAAGAGTTGTCATCATCATGAGGATGATCTGCAATGGGAAAGCCTAGTTGGATCATCTCTCTCCCATGTCCCTTCATGGGTCTTTTTGAGACCACATATGTCTGACCTGATTTCATGCAACAGAAAAACATTATATTATAAATTTTGTGTACTACAAGGAATAGATGAAAAAATCAAATTTCATACATGAACTCAGGATCTATTGAGCCAATTTAAAACATAATGTTATATAAAGAAGACACTAGAATTAAGAAACAAAAGATTCCTTCAGAGATTAATGTGATTGATGAAGAGGAAGTAAAGAGTTGCTCGGTTGATTCTCGAAACGCCAAGTGAGATTTTGTTGGATTGGAAAAAGCTTGCAGCGGGGGGGAAAGGTCGAGGTTGATTGGGGTAAGGAAGAAGATTGCAACGCTACCTTCGTCCACAGGGTGGCTAGTGGCAGAAGAAGTAGGAACACAATTGTGCCCTTGGTTCAAGATGAAGGGAAGCTTATTAAGTAGGAGATCTATATCTCTACGGCCAAAAGTGGCTTCTTAAACCTTTTGTTCGTACTCGAATTGATTTGAGCTCTTGATTGGGTAGCACCTTTCGAATTTGGAGTTGATTAAACAAGCCGTCATTGGACGTGATGGGGTGAAGTCTCATAGAAACCTCTCACTAAGAACTATTCCCTAGCCAAACGCCATTTGGGAGTGAAATTTCATATCCAGAAACTCATGAAATCACAAGAACTTGCCTTGAAATTGCCCCCTCTTTCCAGAAGCTCTCAAATCGTTCACCAACGAAAGAAGCTTTGAAACCTCAGCATCGTCCAAAAAATCTTCGAACAATTTCAATCCATCCATCACATTAACCTGAATTTGAAGTCAATCAGTCTACCATGTCGAGCTACGTAACATTTTTTCCTTCGAAGAATCTAACAACAAGGAATCCAAGAACAAAATTTAGGATAAAACTAAAAAGTTATACCATCTTCCCATCAAGCATCTCATTGGCAACAAAGGTTCTCGGGGTTGTCGCAGCATACTGCTTTCCGTTCTGGCTTTGAACAGATTGCAACTCCTTATCTGGGGAAAGATTTGGTTGATAACATAATTATAATAAAAAAATATTTCAAAACTTTCATTACAAAAAGAAGGATAAAGCTGCAATGATTAAAGAGACAATACTCACTTCTATTACTTGAAGAACATCCATCGTCAGTAGGTTCAACGTGAGATTCTTTATTACTTGCATTATCTTCTAAATGTTCTGCACACTTCGGTTTGCTATTACTTTGGTCCTTCCCATGAGTATCTAACCAACAAGCAAGTTTGTCATAATTCAGTGAAAGTTTGTCAATGATGAATATTCATATTTGAAGTAATTCAATTCTCTGGGAATGAAATAGAAATATAAGAAACATGTCATTAGAAATGCACTGTGGTACAAAATGTAAAGTATAACTAAAATCAAAGTGAATGAAAGCATGGTCATTTTCATTACCTTAGAAAGGACTTTTTGAAGCTTATATCGCATCCAAGCATATCAACCATATGTGCAACACAACAAAGATTTTTGGGGTTAAGAAAAGCACTATCCTCGCCTTTTCTATAATTTATCCATCACTCCTATTTTGGTCTTTAATTTTTGTCCAAGAGATACTTACTGTTATAACCCATGCATATATAAAACATTTCATACAATAAAATAAACTCCTTAAAATCTAATAGGAAAATAGTTTAGAACGTAACCCAAAAGACACAAACAGATCATACAATCGACAAATTAATCTCTTTTTGTTATAAATTTTCTTAATCGATACATAATAGGGCAATGTCTTGAACAGTTAACACCAAATATGAGAGATCCCACATCGGTTGGGGAGAGAACGAAGCGTTCTTTATAAGGGTATGGAAACCTCTCTCTAGCCAACGCGTTTTAAAAACCTTGAGAGAAAGCCCGAAAGGGAAAATCCAAAGAGGACAATATATGTTAGCAGTGGGCTTGGGCTTGGGCTGTTACAAATGGTATCAAAGCCAAACACTAGGCGATGTGCCAGCGAGGAGACTGAGCTCCAAAGGTGGGTGAACACGAGGCGGTGTGCCAACAAGGATGCTGGGCCTCAAAGGGGGTGGATTGGGGAGTCCCACATCGATTGGAGAAGGGAACGAGTGCTAACGAGGACGCTGGTCCTCGAAGGGGGTGGATTGTGAGATCCCACATCGGTTGGGGAGGAGAACGAAGAATTCTTTATAAGGGTGTGAAAACCTCTCCCTAGCAGGCGCATTTTAAAAACCTTGAAGGGAAGCCCAAAGAGGACAATATCTGCTAACGCTGGGCTTGGGCTGTAAAAAACTATGGAAGATGAGGAAACAACTGCATTCTTTTATTTTAACAAGGTCATGTATAACACTCAAAGTCATACCATACGTTAAACAGAAAATGTCGATCGTTGACAACGCATATAACGAGTTACATAAAAGCAGTAAAATAAAATTAAAAAAAATAACAAGTAAAGTGGAAGTCCCAGGAATTTCAAAGCCTGTGTCTAAAGATCCTTTTAAGAAATGTTGTATAGGTCCTAAACTTGCAGAGGTTCATGATAAACTTAATTTATCCCTATAATAAATTTCACACACTATTAAGAAATTATACCTTTTCTGTCCGCAGCTGACCCTGAATCTTTGTCGTTCAAATTTTCATCATCGCCCGATGCCTTACTGTCCTCGCACGTATTACTTACGTGCTCCACCTTCCTAGAGCCTACAAAACTTGAAGAATTCCCACCATTACATGACTCTGCACAAGTGACCATCTCTTCCTTGACTGTGGCTTCAATCCTATGGCCCTGCTGCTGCTGCTGCTGCTTAAACCCTGGCCCAGGTCTCCTATAGAACTTCGGCCCCACTTTTACGGGATCGATATACCTCTGTTGCCTCCTTGAAATGACTTGCTGAAGGGAATAGCTCACGTCTGCCACTGAAAAGTACTGTTGCATATGAATCACGGGTGTCCAATTACACCGCCGCTGCTGTATACACCCAATAACCACATCATACTCCCCAGGCTCTCCCACAGCACGCAAGTGATGGCAAAGGGCATCAATCATTGCATTCGCAGCAGCAAATTCACTTCGCAACCATGAGATAAACCCATCACGCTCATCAGGAAACCAGGGGCGGGGGTGGTGTTGATGGATCTCGCCACCGCCACCACTCACCGCAACTCCACCGCCACCACCACTCTGAAACGAAACTTTATCCGGTACGCCCACATTTCCCGATGGCATAGCCATGAGAATCTTCTAGCCAGAAAAAAACACTAAAACCGCATATACAGTCGTATATCCTCAAATCTGAGATCCAATAAGTAAAAAAAAGTACGAATGAATTTTCATTAAAAACAAACAAAAACACAGTCCAAATGCTGAATTAGAGATCATAAACACAAATGTCACACGAATTGCTTAAAATCATCACTACCCATCAATCATCGACAAAAGTCGATAATGCACAAACGAAAAGAACATCGAACTGGGTTATAATCAAATTACTATTCCGACATAAATCCAAGAAGATTACCACAACCGATAAATCAAGAACACAAATTCTGACAATTCGATAACGAGCTACAGAAGAATTTAGCCGCGACCCCAATTGAATCAGATCTGCAAAATGGGGTTTGACGAAAAGCCCTTTTTAGACTGTGCTTGTGAACAACGCACAGTGAAAACTCAGTGGCGTAGGGTTTGTAAAGGGAAATTTGGATTTATAAGATCTAGGGTTTGTAAAGGGTAAACTGAGGATGGTTTTAACGAACACCAATGTACAATGGGGTCTTAAATGGTGACTTCTCTCTCTAGGTCGGTCTCTCTCTCTC
>NW_019646785.1:16363-18267 GCF_002806865.2 Cucurbita pepo subsp. pepo
AAAAAAAAAAAAAAAAAAAAAAAAGGATGTTGATTTAAGCTTGATTATGGAAGAAGGGAGTGGCTCTAATGATCACATTGATCATCCAAAAGCATTTTTTATTTTTCATAATATTCGCCATGTTCTTCCTGATTATTGGGTTTCTAAATCTTTTCATTTATCCATTTTTAAACATGATTATTATAAGTTAAATTATAATTAATACTTAATTATTTCTTTTATTTTTCAGGCTATACCTCCCATGAATGACAACCCAGTAGAACATTTGGATTCTACTTACAGACATGTAAGTGAATCACCTAAAATTTTGTTTTGTTTTGTTTAAGGTTTTTCTTAATTAAAAGAAATTGTTGTTGTCGATATGATATGCAGGTAGTGGATGTGATTTTCACGAGCCTTTTGAATTTTTTAGGCAGATTAGGCGGTCTCTATATTAATCTACGGGGTCAAGGTTATCTTCAAATTTATTCTCCTCGTGCCTTTTGGGATGTTGATTCATTTCGAGAAATGTTGCGTAAGATTTTCTCTTTTTGTATTATCAAACAGCTGATCCTGTTAACAGATTCTTATTAATGGGCTAATATGAGTAATGAATGCAGGGGAGGTTCTTAGTGATCAACATAGGGTTCCGCAAGAGAATGATGCAATTATTTGGCATAATACAAATTTGCAATCTTTGTTTAGTCTCATTCCTCAAGAGCGTCGAGTAATAGGTACGTTTATATTATGTAATCAATTTGTGGCTAGAGAGTGCTGATAGCTCGGTTTGAATATCGACCTCCATATTTAAGTTTACTTAACTTAGTTTTTATGGATGTTTATAGGATGCTTGCTAGAGGATCAGTATGGAAATAAACAAGAAATTAAGATTCACGACTTTTTGCGATTTTTGGTTCATCCTAATGAAAATTTGGTGTTTGTGGTATGTATCACTCGAAAGAAAACAAAAGCACTTTTCTCGACTAAAATTAAGAATATTTATTTATTTATTTATCGGAATTAGGTCGGTGACTTTCGAAATTACAGAGTGCTCGAGGAAGAGATCGATCAATATGTCAAAGGTACTTTTCACTTCTTTCTTTTTACATGATGAATTTTGGAGCGTACTTTTCACTTCATTCTTTTTACATGATGAATTTTGGAACGATAATTCAATTATTATTGTAGTTTCGGACCCCGGGACACCTACGAATCTGTGTGTCCGATTCATTTGTCAAGAATGTCAACGAAGATGGAATCTTATATAAGGTTAATGTCTTAGCTTGAATTTAACTTTTCCTCAATAATTATTCAACTCGATGAACATATCATATGATTTTCGAGTTATTTTTTTAAATTTTTTTTTTTTAATTATAGTTTCAATTCTTTTAATTATGTTAATAGAGTTTGTAACTCAATTTATTTTGGTTTAAAAATAAAACTATTTCATATTGTTTCAATAATTTTAAAATCTCATCTAAAGTTCATATATTTGAAAGTATATAATACAATAAATAAATCAATCAATCAATCAATCAAAAAGCATGTCATTTATGCGAGTGGGCAAGAGCCATGGTGGCTGCATGTCACTGCAAATCAATAAGTTAATATGAAGGTCAAGAATGAAGAGATTACAGAAGTTATGGCAGATAAAAACACCACCAATAATTACAAAATTCAAGATTCGACTGACAAAAAGACATAAAAATCAGAAGTGTTCCATCGTATTCTTTATTCAGATCTTGTAAGCAAAAGAAATAGCTCCTCATCGGCTATTGCTCCCATTTCCATTGCTCTTTCTAATGCACTTAATCCTCCACCGTCTTTGATGGATGGTCGTGCACCTCTGTTTATAACAGTTACAACAGGCAGAAACACAGGTAATGAAATTGTATCAGAACACCACTATCAATAAACTTCAGTAT
>NW_019646785.1:18895-20631 GCF_002806865.2 Cucurbita pepo subsp. pepo
TTAAGGTTTTTCTTAATTAAAAGAAATTGTTGTTGTCGATATGATATGCAGGTAGTGGATGTGATTTTCACGAGCCTTTTGAATTTTTTAGGCAGATTAGGCGGTCTCTATATTAATCTACGGGGTCAAGGTTATCTTCAAATTTATTCTCCTCGTGCCTTTTGGGATGTTGATTCATTTCGAGAAATGTTGCGTAAGATTTTCTCTTTTTGTATTATCAAACAGCTGATCCTGTTAACAGATTCTTATTAATGGGCTAATATGAGTAATGAATGCAGGGGAGGTTCTTAGTGATCAACATAGGGTTCCGCAAGAGAATGATGCAATTATTTGGCATAATACAAATTTGCAATCTTTGTTTAGTCTCATTCCTCAAGAGCGTCGAGTAATAGGTACGTTTATATTATGTAATCAATTTGTGGCTAGAGAGTGCTGATAGCTCGGTTTGAATATCGACCTCCATATTTAAGTTTACTTAACTTAGTTTTTATGGATGTTTATAGGATGCTTGCTAGAGGATCAGTATGGAAATAAACAAGAAATTAAGATTCACGACTTTTTGCGATTTTTGGTTCATCCTAATGAAAATTTGGTGTTTGTGGTATGTATCACTCGAAAGAAAACAAAAGCACTTTTCTCGACTAAAATTAAGAATATTTATTTATTTATTTATCGGAATTAGGTCGGTGACTTTCGAAATTACAGAGTGCTCGAGGAAGAGATCGATCAATATGTCAAAGGTACTTTTCACTTCTTTCTTTTTACATGATGAATTTTGGAGCGTACTTTTCACTTCATTCTTTTTACATGATGAATTTTGGAACGATAATTCAATTATTATTGTAGTTTCGGACCCCGGGACACCTACGAATCTGTGTGTCCGATTCATTTGTCAAGAATGTCAACGAAGATGGAATCTTATATAAGGTTAATGTCTTAGCTTGAATTTAACTTTTCCTCAATAATTATTCAACTCGATGAACATATCATATGATTTTCGAGTTATTTTTTTAAATTTTTTTTTTTTAATTATAGTTTCAATTCTTTTAATTATGTTAATAGAGTTTGTAACTCAATTTATTTTGGTTTAAAAATAAAACTATTTCATATTGTTTCAATAATTTTAAAATCTCATCTAAAGTTCATATATTTGAAAGTATATAATACAATAAATAAATCAATCAATCAATCAATCAAAAAGCATGTCATTTATGCGAGTGGGCAAGAGCCATGGTGGCTGCATGTCACTGCAAATCAATAAGTTAATATGAAGGTCAAGAATGAAGAGATTACAGAAGTTATGGCAGATAAAAACACCACCAATAATTACAAAATTCAAGATTCGACTGACAAAAAGACATAAAAATCAGAAGTGTTCCATCGTATTCTTTATTCAGATCTTGTAAGCAAAAGAAATAGCTCCTCATCGGCTATTGCTCCCATTTCCATTGCTCTTTCTAATGCACTTAATCCTCCACCGTCTTTGATGGATGGTCGTGCACCTCTGTTTATAACAGTTACAACAGGCAGAAACACAGGTAATGAAATTGTATCAGAACACCACTATCAATAAACTTCAGTGTACATAGTTTAAATGTAACACCCCTATAAAAAAATGTTTCGTTCTCCTCTCCACGTGAGATCTCAAAAAAGGATGGATACTAGGCGGTGTGCCAGCGAGGATGCTGACCCTGAGTGGATTGTGAGATCCCACATCGATTGGAGAGAAGAACGAG
>NW_019646786.1:0-847 GCF_002806865.2 Cucurbita pepo subsp. pepo
TTCATAACAGGTTTTTAAATTAATCCAATTCTTTGAAGCAATTTATTTCTTAAAATAACTTTTGATCATCCTCAAATCACTTATTAATCTATACTAAACACACTTTAAACTATTGCCTTTCTAATAAATGGGTGCTTCTAAAAGAGAGCAATTTGTTACCAGAATACAGCATAGGGCACATGATTGTAATCTGGTTTGGTAGGTTCACCGCCAAAAACAGTGTTCTGCAAATAAATAGAAAAAGAAATATATGAATATGAATAATATGGCAAAGAGTTGTTAATAGATTAATGTTGGAAAGAATGTAATAGAATACATACTGCAAAGAATGATCCCTCCATTAAAGCCACGGGCGTAAGATTCATTCGGTTAGTAACATCTCCAACAGCCCATATACTAGGTACACTCGTGCGTGAATAATCATCCACCTGACAAGGAAGCATTTCCTCTAAAAACGATTGAAACAGGACACACAAATTCCTTAACATGGTTTTCTCAATGCATAATGCATAATGTCTAGCCAAGATTATAATGTGTGTGTATATATTGATTTTATTGTTAAAAAGGAAATTGGTCCCTAAGTTTTCTACTTATATGCTACACATCCTGTAAAACCATCTACTCAAATCCGGACCTCAATGCACTTCACACAATGCACTCGTGAAATGTGTTTCAATTCCTCAAATACGACTATGTAACAGATGTTTAAGTCCACTCCTAACAGATATTGTCTTCTTTGGACTCTTCCTTTCGGGCTTCTCCACAAGGTTTTAAAATGCGTATATTAGGGAGAGGTTTCTACACCCTTACAAAGAATGTTTCGTTCTTCTCCCCAACCGATCTTAGA
>NW_019646786.1:2958-8124 GCF_002806865.2 Cucurbita pepo subsp. pepo
TTCTACACAAACTGCACGGAAAACAACTAAGTGCAATAAATTTTCAAGAGGTTATTAAACGTAAGAAGATAATTACCAGTTGCAAACAACACGACATCTGCTAACAACTCCTCACCATGATCCGTGATAACTTTTATGCCGTTCTCTGATTTTATCAACTGAGATGACAGAAAATTGGGACCGGTATTATCAAAATGTTTAAATACATACAATGGAAACATTTGAAATAGGTTAAAAGAGGGAAAATCATGGAAAATACTTCTGTCAAATTTGTTCTTGGGTGCATATTAATTCCTCTGCCTTCCAGATTCCTTGCAACCACTGCTCTCATTTCATCATCAAAACCTCTGAAAAATAACGTTTTTAGTTATAACATCCAAGACCAGTAGTATAACATAATAAAAACACCAGCACATAGCAACCGATAATATCAGGATGCATACACACTGGGTCATATTTTTTTATCTTTTTTCTTTTCTGTTATTATTATTTTTATTTTATTTTTTTGGACCCGTGATTTGATGTCTTCGTTAACAAATGGTCCAGAAGAGTAAAGGGTCAGTGGCTATTAGAGTTGCAGAAGATATTAGCAACTATAGCACCGCATCATACAGTTTCTATAATCTGTATCCAGTATCAGGCAGTTTGATCCTTCGAAAATCATTGAAAGGATAAAAGAGCATAGGATAAGATATTATACCCCAGTGGAAGTTCCCTTCTGAAACATAGTTCAACCTTAGCACCCATACCATTCCAGATTGAAGCAAATTCAACAGCAATGTACCTAATAACAGAAAAAGACTTATGATCCTCAATCATGAAGCCCGAAGCAGATGTGCCAATAAAATAGAGAGAACGCACCCTCCTCCAAGCACCACAACACGCTTAGGCAACTCCTCCAAACTCAAAGCCTCATCAGATGTTATCCCCAACTCCTAGAAATTTGCAAACATACAGTAAGAGGAGAATAATAAAAGTAAAGATTGGGCCTTTAGAATTGCATTAGATGAACCAAACGTTTTCCAAAAGTAAGCCAAAGAAAATGTACCAGACAAAAGAAGTGCATCAAGTCCTTACAAATTTGACATGCTAAAGCAAAGACAACCATCATTCATGAAAATAAAATGTTCACACGATGGTTTAAGTCCACAAAACTACATCCGGAAAATTTTAGTTACAAAAGATGAAGCTAATCATGAAGAATCAATGACAAAGAAAAGGAATAAATTGAATTGTATATCCATACTCAAAGCTCCTCAATTGATAGCACAACGTTATTCAGCATCCATATTGAGCTGAGCCATTTTCTTACGGGGAGCTTTTGAGAACTTCAAGTCATATTATGATTTCAAGACAAAGTTCAGCAAGAAGACTATCAAAAGTAGCACAAACGTTTTCAATTAGCATTACGATTCCATGTTTATGAACACCTGGGTACACTGAAAGCGCACTTCATAACCTAGAACCACAATCATGTGAATATAGTAATGTCCAACAAAATCCCGAGCACTTTACTGAATTCAATTCTTCAGAACTTTAAATCACTGTTTATGTGCCCAACTTTCTAACTTATGATCAACATGACCATGCAACTTCTCAACACCCTCGAGACTTTTAGTATGTAATGTACATGAGAATACGAGGAAGCTTGGAACGAATCAAAGCCCAATCAGAACACAATTCCTCTGTGATTTCAAATAGAAAGCAGTAAGGCCAATATAAAATATGTGAAAAATAAAATAAAATAAAAAACATACAGAATTTCAGTTCTCCTAGGAATTAACACTTCTTATAGTGAAAATATTGTTTTTTTTAAGAAAAAAAAATGTTGGCACAGATTAAAGGAAGAAAGAAGGAAAAAGAAGAAGAAGAAGAAGAATGCTACCTTCCCAGGAATATCAGGAATGACAGCTCTACTGCCAGTCGCAATCAGAATGTGCTTTGCTGAATAGCCTATTTTGGTACCATCAAGTTGTGTCACCTCAACTTCATGTGGACCAACAATCTTTCCCTCTCCTTCATACATTTTTACTCCCGACTTAGTCAGTAAACGCTTGTAAATTCCATTTAATCGTACTATCTCATCTGTCTACAATTCAAAAGATAACAAAAGTATATGCCTCAATATTAGACAAGAAAATCTGATATCAAATAAAACAAAATTAAGGACATAATGACAATTCTTCGCTAATTCCTGGAAGTATTACTATGGATAACAAAAATGGTGCCAGAAGAAATGATAAATTGGTCATATCTGAGAAGTGTACTAAAACAACTAAATTTGACTTTCCAACATTGAATTTGACAATTTGGATTAAATGCTACATTCTCAAAACATCTTACGAAATACGAAGATCAAATGCACAACTCCAACTCCTAGTTTTGCACGTTAGGATTAACCACTTTCTTCTATTCACCAACCAATAGGTTTCAAAAAGGAAAATTCCAAAAAGAGACATACTGAATTGGGTAAAAACTACAGGCAGGTAGGTGACAGAAGAAACAAATCAGGAGCTATAATTACTTTCCTTGAACTGGGGAGGACCACTGCCCCTCTTCGCATCAGACTGCACTATTGGTAATTTTCGCTTAAATCATGGAAATAACTTAGAGAGTTTATTGCAAATATAATTTAGTCTCACTGTATTAGAGCAGATTTACAGCATTCCTTGCCCTAACAGTGTGACACACAATTACCAGCAGAGTTATTATTGCAACCTTCGGAGAATCTCTTACAACTAGCTACAGCCCAACTTTTTATATACTTATACCCAAGAAATCTAATCAAAATGAATTATGTACTTCACAGAAAAATCAAGCTCTATAAAGTTAGTTCTGAAATTGATCAGAGGTAACATGCAAAACATTAAAGTGCAAGAAACACACCTTCTTTTTCAAAAGCTTCTTCCAATCAAAATCCACTTTCTCATGCACATCCCAACCATAACTTCGAGCATCCTACACAAACAACACAGGATAAATACAGAACTTTTTTCACAATATTCATGTCCACAGAACAAGATTACTAATAACTTCAAAATGACTCTTTAAATGCAGCCTACAATCATATCTCACTCTAAGAAATACTAAAGCTAGCATGCATGCTGGAGGCTGAGGACTAACGGTCAAATTCAAGTTAAAACCACCGGTGCTTCACGGTTGGGGGGAAGGTGTTCCAAAGTGAAAATATACCAATATTGCTGCTTAACGAAAACTAATGAACTCTGTTGCATTCTCGTAAAAATAAAAGTTATAGACATTACATTCTACTAACCTGAAGCTCAGGACCAAAAGTTGCCCCATACATCAGAATCTTTTTGGGAACACAACCACGAATAACACACCTGAATTCCAGAATAAGAGATAAAATATGATAAAGAATGTTCAGTAACCTCTACATTAAATTTGTAAAAACAATTAAAAATAATAATTGAGAGCTTTGAAGGACAACTTACGTTCCGCCAATTCCTCCAATTACTTCTGAGCTGATTGGATCGAATGGAAGCTCACAGATGCCAACCTTCAAACATATTTTCAAATGTAATAAGCAAAATGTTAAGCAACCGATTCTTTGAAGAAAATACCAGATGAGAATAACAGTTGACAGAAAAAAACATAGGCTTAACAACATCAATGCTAAAAGCTGTACAGATAGCTAGAAATAAATCATCGATATACATATGAAAAATAAAATAATTCAACCATCAAAATCTATTTAAGCCGATATATGAAACCTTCGCTCCATGACTAGCTGAAAATCTACTAGCACGAACACCACCACTTCCTGCTCCAATAACAAATAAATCGAAGTCGTAGCGTTCCTCCGCTTCAGCCGGATGGCTCAGTTCCCCATCTATGAGCATCTTCCTCGACATAGCTGATGAATATTCGAGCTAAAACTGCGGTAAACAGAAATTCACCAAATAGACAAACAACAAACAATCAAACGATAGAGCTGAATGCATTTAGACGCAAGGAACTCGCAAACGATATGCCTTCAAATGAAGAACTAACGATTTGTTATTAGAGAAACAAAAGTCAAATTAAAATTCCTAATCCGCCGTCGCCACTAATCAGAAGTACATAAGAAAAATCAACAGTCAACCTGGCGAGTACATATAAAAATAGAAGAACCAAAGAAATTCACGAATCTTAGCTCATCCAAACGCTACTAACACACAAGAACAGTCAATCAACGCATCAAACATTCAAACTCCATGCCTCAACAACCAAGATCTCTGACACTGACCATAAAACCTTCGGTATTAAAAGAAAATCAAACAAAAAAACAAAAATCACCAAGCATTCACTTCTCAAGTTAAAACAAATAAGCAGGCAACCAAAACCTCCAGGGACATATATTTCTATCATTTTCCACTTCCACTTCCATCATTTTCTTAGCAAAGAAACAGAAAATAGCAACAGAATCTACCTCGATGAAGTTGATGGCTGCAAGAGGAGAAACTCTAGGGCTTCAACAGAGAAGAAAGGAGAAAACGACGGCTCGAAAGCCGAGCGATGATTGGCTGTATTTATATGTACCGAGCTGTGACTCAGTGAGAACGATGGAGACCGCGAAGAGAAAAAAATCTGCCAAATGCCGTGCGGCTACCCGGCATCTTCGTTCCAGTTATTTTATATCCATCGGATGATGACGTGTCGCCGTTTTAACCGTCGCTTACTGGCGCCGTAAACCCAGTAATTTTGTCCGCATCACTTTTTCCAACTTTTTTTCCCCTCAAATCTATTTTTCTATTTAATTTTATTTTTAAAAATACTAATAAATACTCTGTAAATTTTTAGCTTTAATTTTAAATTTTAATTCTTTTTGCTTTATAATATTCGGAATTTTTAATTTTACTTCATATATCTATACAATAATTAAATATCTATAATTCTATAAATTTAATATTTACTCTATAGGTTATTTTAAAGAATCCTTTACCAAAATCTAAAAATTACAGCAAGGTAATTAAATTTTCACCCAAAATTTTCACCCAAATCTAAATATTTTTACCTTTATACACAAAAGTTCTATAATTCTATAAATTTAATATTTACTTTATAGGTTATTTTAAAAAATCCATGACCAAAATCTAAAAATTACAGCAAGGTAATTAAATTTTCACCCAAATCTAAATATTTATACCTTTATACACAAAAGTT
>NW_019646786.1:11733-12941 GCF_002806865.2 Cucurbita pepo subsp. pepo
AAAATTAAGGACATAATGACAATTCCTCGCTAATTCCTGGAAGTATTACTATGGATAACAAAAATGGTGCCAAAAGAAATGATAAATTGGTCATATCTGAGAAGTGTATCTAAAACAACTAAATTTGACTTTCCAACATTGAATTTGACAAATTGGATTAAATGCTACATTCTCAAAACATCTTAAGAAATACGAAGATCAAATGCACAACTCCAACTCCTAGTTTTGCACGTTAGGATTAACCACTTTCTTCTATTCACCAACCAATAGGTTTCAAAAAGGAAAATTTCAAAAAGAGACATACTGAATTGGGTAAAAACTACAGACAGGTAGGTGACAGAAGAAACAAATCAGGAGCTATAATTACTTTCCTTGAACTGGGGAGGACCACTGCCCCTCTTCGCATCAGACTGCACTATTGGTAATTTTCGCTTAAATCATGGAAATAACTTAAGAGTTTATTGCAAATTTAATTTAGTCTCACTGTCTTAGAGCAGATTTACAGCATTCCTTGCCCTAACAGTGTGACACACAATTACCAGCAGAGTTATTATTGCAACCTTCGGAGAATCTCTTACACCTAGCTACAGCACAACTTTTTATATAATTACACCCTGAAATCTAATCAAAATGAATTATGTACTTCACAGAAAAGTCAAGCTCTATAAAGTTAGTTCTGAAATTGATCAGAAGTAACATGCAAAACATTAGTGTAAGAAACACACCTTCTTTTGCAAAAGCTTCTTCCAATCAAAATCCACTTTCTCATGCACATCCCAACCATAACTTCGAGCATCCTACACAAACAACACAGGATAAATACATAACTTTTTTCACAATATTCATGTCCACAGAACAAGATTGCTAATAACTTCAAAATGACTCTTTAAATGCACCCTACAATCATATCTCACAAGTTATAGACATTACATTCTACTAACCTGAAGCTCAGGACCAAAAGTTGCCCCATACATCAGAATCTTTTTGGGAACACAACCACGAATAACACACCTGAATTCCAGAATAAGAGATAAAATATGATAAAGAATGTTCAGTAACCTCTACATTAAATTTGTAAAAACAATTAAAAATAATAATTGAGAGCTTTGAAGGACAACTTACGTTCCGCCAATTCCTCCAATTACTTCTGAGCTGATTGGATCGAATGGAAGCTCACAGATGCCAACCTTCAAACATATTTTCAAATG
>NW_019646786.1:19639-20609 GCF_002806865.2 Cucurbita pepo subsp. pepo
GAGAGAGAGAGAGGGGCGAGGCTTGAAAAAGGGAACAAAGAAGAAGCTAAAAATAGGGGAAAAATTCTTCACCGTTCAAGTGAGTCTCAAACGGATTCAGCCTCTCCCTCCTTCCACACTTCGATCACAAAATCCAACGTCCTCGATTGCTTCTTCCACACTTACGGATCGCCGATTTTCATGCTCTAAGTGCTTTTGGAATCTGTTGCATTGAAATTTGACGCGATGAAGCGTTTCTGATTGAATATTATAACCAGAAAAACAGGAACAGATAGAATCGATATATATAAATGGCGTCTTTGAGCCCGAGGAAGACGCTTACGAATTCACCGTCTTCTTCAGGACGACCACCACAGGCGGTGAAGGTTTCTCGCCGGACGTCAAGTGGACGATTCGTAAGTCTATCTCGCGACGACGATTTAGACATGTCAGGCGACTATTCCGGTCAGACTGATTACATAAACTACACCGTTTTAATGCCTCCGACGCCTGATAATCAGCCAGGCGGAGGAACAGGTTCAGATTCCAAATCGGACGGTACTGCTACGACTCGATTCGGATCTGAGGCTCGAGGATTGATTAGGCGAGTCGGAGATTCGGATCCGAACGGCGGAGGCGGCGATGGTGATGCCGCGAAAGATAGGAGAATGTCGGTGATGAAATCGTCGAACAATAAATCGATGCTGTTGCGAAGCCAAACGTCTGATTTCGATCACAACCGCTGGTTGTTCGAAACAAAAGGAAGATACGGAATCGGAAATGCGTACTGGCAGGATGGAGAACAGGATCAAGGCTATGTTTCGGAAGGGATGAGCATGGCGGATTTCATGGACAATCCATGGAGGCCGCTCACGAGGAAAGTTAAAGTCCCGCCAGCTATTCTGAGCCCCTACAGGTACCAAATCATTACTATGCTTCATTCCTTACCAATTTCAATAACTTTACCATTACACACAATATCAATTAATGA
>NW_019646787.1:0-7319 GCF_002806865.2 Cucurbita pepo subsp. pepo
TGGGGCTGGACAAACTGGAGAAGGAGAACACGACCGAGCTACGAATGATGATCATCATGAAGCTAGCATTGGTAACGATATTGGGACCGGACAACAGGCTAAGAATGATAGTCATGCTGGTACTGGACAAACTGTTGGAGATAAAGCGGTCGGAGCAGAACAGGTTGATCCGAACGCCGGGACTAGACACATCTTAAGAACAAAACATGATGGAGATACAGAGGACAGTCATGTTGGGGCTAAACAAACTGCAGAAACTAAAAAGGATTTGGCTGGTGATGATAGTGATATAAATGCAGGGCAAATTGAAGGGGCAAATGTTGGTGGAGCGAATGAGAATGGCGATGGCGAGGTTTGTTTGGGTGACAATGACGACGCCGGAGCTGAACAAGGTATGGTGGTTACATTGGAGGGTTTCTAAGGATGTGTTCGGAGAGCGATATGTTTATTAGGTAACGACTTTACTTCCCTTCCCTTGTGGCAATGTTAAAAGGGGTGGTGCTCTTGGGGGTTGCTCCTCTCACAAGTTTGAGCTACCCACCTAGTTTGGATGTATCACCTCATCTTAACAACTCGTGACAGTCATGTCACGTGCCATTCAATTTTTTTTTTTTTAAATATTATAAATATTTTTCGGTAGGATTGGAGTGAACTGCAGAAAAAGATAATGTGGGTTGGATGAGAGTCTACGTAGGCTAATTTAGGGAATAATCATCCGTTTATAATCAAAGAATTCTATCTTCTTACAAGACATTTTGAAAAGTCTAAAACAAAACCATGTGAGCTTATGCTCAAGTGAGTGTCAGAATTAAGTGTAACTTAAGTGTTACTTTGAATTAGTCAAGATATTTGTAATTTTATTAATATTTTTATTCTTAATTTGAATTAGTCAAGATATTTGTAATTTTATTAATATTTTTTTTTTAGATATTTGTAATGGTTAATTTTTTTTTTCCTCTTTAGATCTGATTAGTATATATTTTATTTATTTTATTTTTTATTCTCCAGATATTTGAGATATTTGTAATAAGTTAATTTTTTTAATATTTTATTTAGCATATTTTATTAATATTTTTATCTTTAATTTGATTAGTATTTAATATTTTTTTTTATTTTATTTAGTATATTTTATTAATATTTTCTTCTTTATAATTTGATTAGCAGTATATTTTATTTTTTTTATTCTCAAAATATCGTACATAATTGTAATTGGTTATTTATTTTATTTTATTCTCAAACACATCTTACATCTTTGTATTAAGTTAATATTTTATTCTTCATTCTATTCTCAAGATTTAGCTTATTTATGTATCTTATTTAAAGGGGTAAATAACAGTGAATATTGAACCTTCGATCTCAATTCTAATTTCATTTTTAAGTATTGGTTTTTGTAATAATATTTTTAGATTTATTCTAAAAAAAAAATAATAATAATAATATATTTAGAGAATTATTTAAGAGTGAGAGCGGTGTTTGTAGAGGGAGGGAAAATTTGTGTATGTCACAAGGCTTTTACAGAGCTACAAGAAGAAGCAGAAGTTTGAATGAATCATGGTGTCCAAGGCAGGGGAGGAAGATAACTCATCAACAATTTCATGGCCGATATGCTTTCCATCTTCTCTGATTCTGTTTCTTACTCTCATTTGTAATTCCTATTTTCATAGACACGAAGAAGGAACTGAAAAGCAAGACAAACGGTGGGCTCAAAGGCGCATCCGCGGATTGGGAGATAAATCGTGTTCATTCCATTAGCGACGCAAGGAACATTCTGTATTCTGTTCATGAAGTACAAAGGTAAAATCACTGTGCTCGCTTTCTTCTGTAAAACAAAAGCGAAAAGGTATGAAAGCTTTTTGCCGTTTGCGTTTGCTTGATTACGAAGAATACGAATACAGTAGCCGAGAAATCGAGGAAAGTAGCAGTTTCTTACTTGATTCCAACAGCAAAGAATTTTGAGCGACTACATAACCATGCATTTGGAAGACGAAAAAAAATAAGAAAGCGAGAATCAATCGGACAAATTTGAACCCTAGCAATGGCCGGACTTGTTGACAGTGTTGCCGGAAATCTTCTCGGAAGGATAATTGAAGCCGCCAGACGACCAGAGTTACGTCATATCCGTAGCGAACTAGGAAACCTCGAAACGACTGTGTCGAATCTCAAGCCCGGACTCAGAGACGCCGAGGAGAAGCAGGCAAGCGATAGGAAACTCTATGAACTGCTTAAAAACCTCGGGAACGTATTTTCAAAGGCCGACGATCTCCTTGAGAAATTGGAATGCGAATATTTGAAGTGGAGAGTACAGAATCGAAAGAACGACGTGGACGAAAAGGAATGCCAGTTTTCTTCTCTTTTCTCGTCCGATTTCTCCGTTTCTGCATATAAATCTGCCATCAAGAACATCACAAAGGTGTTATGTACGATTGAGGAAACAATGTCTGAAATCCTTCTGATTGAAGATGAAAATGAACACATCAAACTTTTCAAGAGTGAAATGACTCTGCGGACCTCCATTACTGGTTCGCAAGCTTTCTCTAGGCTTCTGCATTTGAAGAAAGAGGCGATTCTCTCTGATAATGTCGACTCCATTATTGGTAGAGATGAAGCAAAAAAGAGTATCATTGATGAACTACTGAAGGATGAAGACGATAAACAAAAATCTCGGCGTATTCTCTCAATTCATGGAGATGGAGGGATGGGAAAGACGACTCTGGCCAGGTTAGTGTACAATGACCACAAAGTGTTTGATCATTTTGACAAGAGAATGTGGGTATGTGTTTCTGAAGATTATGATGTTCAGAGAATCGGAAGGGAGATTCTCAGTTCAGCAACTGGCGAAAAGGTTAACGATGTCCTAACCGAGAAGCGTGTACAAATCCGGCTCAATGGGAACTTTGTCGGCAGAAAATTGTTGCTTGTTTTGGATGATTTTGGGGCTTTGGATCCCGGTAGAGTATCAGAAGTGGAAAAATTAGTGGAGATGGGTGCTAATGGCACCAAGATCATGATCACCACTCGCAGTGAGCAAACTCTACAGGATGCTGCAACACACAAGGTTCAAAAACTGGACGAGGAGCAATCCATGGCTTTATTGAAACAGACATTTGGAATCAAAAAATTTGAAATTATGACCGAATTTCAAAGTGAACTCGAAGAACTTGTCTCAAAATGTGGAGGAGTTCCTTTGGCAATCAAATCCTTGGCCGGATTGCTTTCTTCGGAAGCGAGTTATGGTGTCGAGTTGTTGAATCTCCAGGCCTTGATTGAGAAATGGAAACAGGAGGAGGTGAAGGGAGGTGGTTACGTTTTCCATGCACTGAAACTGAGTTATTATCTATTGCCATCTTACTTAAAGCCTTGTTTTCTTTGCTTTTCGTTGTTGCCAAAAGATTATGTGTTCTTCTCATTTGAGCTAATCCAGTTGTGGATGGCACAAGGACTCCTCCATTCAGGTAGCAAAGATCCTGAGGCTGTTGGGGAGCAATACTTCAATGAATTGCGGTCTCGCAGTTTACTCGAAGACGTCGAGGAGCACACTCTTGGATATTGGTTCAAACTCCATAGCCTCGTTCATGAGCTTGCAGTCCAACAGGCTATTATGGAACAACATCAGAACCTGGAAATTTTGCATCAGCTGTCATTTGTCGACTGCAACAACAAGGATTTGCCTCAGCCGTCAAATGATAAAGTTCATTTTCTTTCCGTTCCAGAGGGAGGAGGTGCGGAGCCAAAGATCAATGGAGTCCTTTTTGTCAAATGCATCACCGAGTTCAGGCAGCTAAGGGTCTTGTACTTATGCAACTCTTCCTTGGAAGAAATTCCAACCTCCATCGACACGCTGAAATGTTTAAGGTACTTAGATTTGCGAGGGAGCCGACGACTCAAGAGATTGCCGGAGTCTATTTGCAAGCTACAGATCCTGCAGACCCTGATCCTTGCATTCTGCTCAGAGTTTGAAGAGCTTCCCAGAAACATAAAGAACATGATCAACCTCAGATTCTTATGGATACAGACAAAGCAAGTCCGCTTGGGAAAAGACGGCGTAGGAAGCTTAACATCGCTTCGTTTTCTCGCGATCGGAGGGAGCGAAAACTTGACTTGCTTGTTTGAAGATAATGACCAGCTCAATTCCCTTCAAACACTGATCATTTATGATTGCAAATCCCTGCTAACATTTCCAAAAGGCCTGGAAAGCTCGAGTACGTTATGTAATATGGCCATATGGGGTTGTGAGCGGCTGTTATTGACAGACTCTCTGGAATCCCTCCGTCTTAAGAAACTGATACTCAGAGGCCTTCCATTTTTTGCCACCTTGCCAAACTGGATACAAAGTTCTGATGAAGATTTAGAAGTGCTAGAAGTGGGAGAGCTTCCCAGGCTAATAGCATTACCTCTCTGGCTCAAATATTTATGGGAACTTCGAATTCTTGGGATCTCCAACTGTCCTAGGTGTGTTGGTCCTCCGTTTCCTTCTTTAAGTGATTGTATAAAGATGGAAGAACTGAGAATCACGTCGTGTCGGCGGCTTTCCGACATTGTTAATCCAAACAGTGATAAAAGTTGGGTTATCTCTCACATCCCTTCCATTTATGTTGACACCAAAAAATTCAAGCCAGAAGTAGCAGCAACAGGCCATGCGGGGCAGCCGGTGGCGCCGAAGATTTTATAGTTTCATTTTCGTTTCCTGTTCGTTTTACCAATTTGACCATCACTTGATTCACAGGATTTGTTTTTGAGTTGTAGCCTTGGTTTGGATCTATCACCTCTGTGTGGCCAAGAACAGTGTTTGAAGCCTGACTTGGTGTGCAGTTACGACCCATCTTTCCATGTTCATTTCTTGTTCCATTTCTGGTGTTAGAGGTTGTCTAACGGGGGCAAAATTCGTATGAATTCTCTAATATATATGTAAGATCTCGTATCGGTCATAGAGATGAACGGAGCATTTCTTATAAAGATGTGAAAGAAGGTAGGAGTGTCCATGTGTACACCGCTAGAACAATCACCCTCCGCTAGAACAATCACCCTAACAAATAAGATGAAAATTAATGGTGAAAACCAACAAATGGTGATAGATTGAAAATCAATGACCTCAAAGCTGGGCTCAATGGTAGGTTTTGAGTCTAATAATTTAGACATTTTAATTATTAATGACTTACCAACTAGCTTGCTAGTACATGAACAAAGGATGAACGGACATGGAGGCAATGGACAAGCATTAAATGAGACATACAAAGATAGAATCCATGGAAGAGGAGGGACCAATTTATGAAGTTTTTCGAGGAAGAGATAGACAATCGTTCTATAAAAAAAACCTACAATTGAGTATTACAAGGGTCATCAAAGAACTGTTTTATGTGATGATAGTTCCACCGTTGAGCTATCCAAGAATTCAATGATGCATATTGAGATTTAAAGTTGTCATTTTCCCGCTAAAAACTGGATCACCTCAAATTCATATGAATTTTAGAGTTATCCATATGTTACGTGTGAACATCCCTAACAATTTCAATGGACTCGTAATTATATTATCAAACTTCATATATCATTATTATACAAAGAAAACAACTGACCAGTCTAGATTCTATAACCATGAGAAGAAAAAAAAAATTAATACGAGCCTCACACCAAATAAATTATTTTATTTTTTAATTTAAAAGTAATTTAAAAAATACAATTTTACTCATATTTTAAGTATATTTTAGTATTTTATCCATTAAAATATGTTTAGACGGAGTAATAATGTAAATATTAATATATAGATTAAATTATAAAAAATACCCTTAAAACAGAGGTAGTGGTTGTAGATGATGAAAGTAATATTAACAAGAGTAACACGACTCTCTACAATGGTATGATATTGTCCACTTTGAATAATAACTCTTGTGAATGGGACTTTCATCATCCATGGAGTTGGTTGGAAAGGTGGGAGAGTGTTGGACGCAAAGGAAATTCTGTATTGTGTTCATGAAGAACGAAGGCAGAACCAGTTCGTGTTGGCTTCCTTCTGTAAAGCAAAAGGGAAAAGGTATGAAAGCTTTTTGCCGTTTGCTTGATTACAAAGAATACGAATACAGTAGCCGAGAAATCGAGCAAAGTAGCAGTTTCTTACTTGATTCCAACATCAAAGAATTTTGAGCGACTACATAACCATGCATTTTGAAGACGGAAAAAAAATCAGAAATCGAGAATCAATCACACAAATTTGAACCCTAGAAATGGGCGGAATTCTTGACGGTGTTGCCGGAAATCTGATCGGAAGGATCATTGAAGCCGCCAGCCGACCGGAGTTTCGTCATATCCGACGCGAACTAAGAAATCTCGAAACGAATGTGTCGAATCTCAAGCCCGGACTCAGAGACGCCGAGGAGAAGCAGGCAAACGATGGGAAACTCTATGGTCTGCTTAATCAACTCATGAACGAATTTTCAAAGGCCGATGATCTCCTTAACGAATTGGAATGCGAATATTTGAAGTGGAGAGGGCAGAATCAAAAGAACGACGTTGACGAAAAGGGATGCCAGTTCTCTTCTTGTTTCTCGTCCAATTTCTTCGTTCCTTCAACTAAAACTACCGATAAAATGAACGGAATCACAAAGGCCTTAGATACGATTGCGGAAACCATGTCTGAATTCTCTCTGATTGAAGATGAAAATAAACACATCAAACGTTTGAAGAGTGAAATGACTCTGCTGACCTCCATTACTGGTTCGCAAGCTTTCTCTAGGCTTCTGCATTTGAAGAAAGAGGCGATTCTCTCTAATAATGTCGACTCCATTATTGGTAGAGATGAAGCAAAAAAGAGTATCATTGATGAACTACTGAAGGATGAAGACGATAAACAAAAATCTCGGCGTATTCTCTCAATTCATGGAGATGGAGGGATGGGAAAGACGACTCTGGCCAGGTTAGTGTACAATGACCACAAAGTGTTTGATCATTTTGACAAGAGAATGTGGGTATGTGTTTCTGAAGATTATGATGTTCAGAGAATCGGAAGGGAGATTCTCAGTTCAGCAACTGGCGAAAAGGTTAACGATGTCCTAACCGAGAAGCGTGTACAAATCCGGCTCAATGGGAACTTTGTCGGCAGAAAATTGTTGCTTGTTTTGGATGATTTTGGGGCTTTGGATCCCGGTAGAGTATCAGAAGTGGAAAAATTAGTGGAGATGGGTGCTAATGGCACCAAGATCATGATCACCACTCGCAGTGAGCAAACTCTACAGGATGCTGCAACACACAAGGTTCAAAAACTGGACGAGGAGCAATCCATGGCTTTATTGAAACAGACATTTGGAATCAAAAAATTTGAAATTATGACC
>NW_019646787.1:18507-20606 GCF_002806865.2 Cucurbita pepo subsp. pepo
AAAAAAAAAAACATTACCTGTGCAGGATGGCTTTGTATTGTATCCATCATATATTTCTCGTGTCCCAACTCTAGATGGCGCCTGGCCCCAAGTATTAGTGACATTGTTTTTGAAACATTTTGTTTTGGAGTTGAGTCCTCACCCATTAATGTCTATCATTTTAAAAAAATCTAGATATCAACAATTTATCAAATAAAAAAGGAATGAAAGGCAGAGAAGATGATTGGGTATTCATTATGTATATCAATTAAAGAAAGGGTGATCGACTTACTTGAATAAGATGCCAAATCTTTTGCATGTTAACTGACTTCCCAGCAGATCCATGGAGATCTAAACTTTCATAAGCGCCTTTGAAAGCTACAGCAGGCTAATAGTTGAGAACAAACAGTAAAAACCAAATATTAAATACGTGTCATCATTCATCTACAAATGGTTGACATTTAGCAAATGATTAAAGCCAAGAAAATACATCAAAGCTGGCCTTCCATCAGTGCACGTTTCTAACAAGTTATTATGGGTTAAATGCTAAAGATGACCATAAGACAAACATCATAAATATTCATAAATGAAAATAAGAATTGAAATGAACTACGTTGGTCCATTTCAACAAGCTATTAGGATCCTCAACAAGGATATAATGTAATAGAACGACTACAAGTCGGTAAAGAAAGAACCAGCTCATACTTTAAATGGTAATCCACGTTCCCTGGCATCGTTCATCTTCTTCACTACTTCAGCATATGTTGATGCTTTTTTCTCCATAGTAGGCTTGTTGGCTAGAGATACAGACTCCAGAGTGGGAAAACCAGATGAAACATGAGGACTGGATACAAAGGAGGCAATTTGACCCGACCTTGGAGCCCCACTATTATCATCAATCATATTAGTCCTGGGTAATGTAGATATTCGGCTTAAACTCTGAAGGAAATCACGTTTTTCCTTTTTCCAATCCTCCTGTCAAACATTTGATTCCATAACAATTCAGAAACAATGCACGATTAGTAAAGAATTGACCCAAGCAGATGTTCTCTAGAAACGAGCTCTATTTACTATCAATTGAAGTAGCTAAAAGCACGACCAATTCAAATCCACTAAACAGAGATCAACTTACCCATCGCATCATTTTAGTTTAACCTCACAAAGTGGATGCAAGCCAAATATAAGAAACTAATCATCTATAATGTGAATGGAGAAGCACAAATTTTCCATAGTTAACTATGAAAGTTCTTGAACAATAACCGCAACAAGAACCAGTAATCCAGTGCCACCATGAATAGAATGAAGATATTCATCAACTACAACATTAAAAGGACAACCAAAGGGGCAAATAAAAATAAAATATATCAGTTATCTCTTCTAAGATCAACCTCAAATGAAAAAACATGAAACGCCCAACTCTTTTCTGAAGCTTTCAGAATTAGTTCCAATAGGAAGCCTGTTCTACCACTTGACTTTTCACATGCCACTATTAAACACGCAGCAAAAAATGATAGAAGAATAGGGAACAACTGAAAATTAAAGTGAAATGTTCGCATATTATGTATATAACATTAAAGAAGAGGTAGTTAGAGAAAACATTCAACCTCTCAAAATAACTAGTCATACTAACCTCTAAAACTTTCATCATGTAACCATTAAAACTTCTGACATTGTCCTTCTGCGCCTCCTGTATGGCCGAGATCATTGCCATTTCATGGACCTAGGTTGAATTCGAAATGCACAAAGATCAGACATATCAACATTAATAATTGTCCAGGATAAATTGTGAAGATAGCACCAGAAAAGTTGAAATTTTTTTTTCATAATAATAATAAAAAAATTTCCCAGCTGTAAAATGAATAACTCAACACAAAAGGCAAGGAGATCAGTTTTTAAGAGCTTATATTCTAAAATTAAGAGAAAAAAAATACATGATTTTCAACTCCAAATTACAATGTTCCTGTGAAATTGATTTAAAAATGACTTAAAAGTGTTTCTTAGAACTCAAAGACATAGTTGTACAACCTACTGAATAGACCTTGTTCAAGTGTTTCTATGAATTCATTTTAAAATCCTCCTTCATTGCAAATTGGGAAGGTCTTTTATAAACACCATGGATT
>NW_019646788.1:0-20491 GCF_002806865.2 Cucurbita pepo subsp. pepo
AAAAAATGACATAATTCGGTGTATATTAAACTGTAAATTTAACTATAAATTTTGATAGCGGTGTTTATTAAATGATGATATTCTTACCTTCTCATTTATCACGTGAGCATATAGAGGTTGCAATCACTTAAAAGTCGACATTAAACATGGATTGAACTAAGAAGTGAAAATTACATAATTTTTTTTTTATATAATTTAATATAATAATAGCAATCTTAATCTTAGATAAAGGCAATATTGTGAAATTAATCGATACATGGGACTAATATCTATGAATTTAAATTGATAGATATCTATATTAAAATCATATAATATAATGTATTAATATTAAAATAATAGCATACATAAATAAATAAATTCTAACCTAAAATTGAAATATAAATTATTTTATGTAAATGCTATCCGCTCATGATGCGGTCTGTACATGAGAGTCTTGCCTCTACTTGAAAAATGATGGACACTAAATGGATCATGCTACATGTAAATATCCTCTAGAGATCTATCCCTATTTCGTCTGTCTCATATTAGAGTGGCCTCTAGTCTGGACTACTATGAATAGTGTAGTATTTATCTACACACGATTTACACGGTTTGGTTGAGAAACCGACGGTTTGATTGGGAAACCGGTGGTTCCATTTTGGTGGTTTTGACGGGAGAATGAAGAGAGGCGGGGATGGAAAAAACGGGGGCTGAAACAATTTTTGTTTATTTTTTTATTTTTATTTTCATTAATAAATGTTTTTGTTTCTTTCTCTATTTTTCTTTTTCCGTTTTCCTTGTTTTCCGTTGGATAGAGATGCATGCCGGAAAACGTGATGCATGCATAATCGCGCTGTACGTTTAACACGTCGGAATCGGAAGCAAATAAACTGCTCCAAACAGTACCCGGTTGCCTTTCCTGATAATGCCAATTCGGATACTGAGCATCCCGGTTTCCGGTTAGCAGCTTCTAGGTTAATATTTACCACAATCAAGTAAAATTTCCATGACAAATTAGGATTAAAATAAACACAGTAATTTTATTTTTGAAAAGAAAAAAAAAACAAAAACAAAAAATGAGTTGATTTTGAAGCTAATTTAATTATAAAAGTAAGAATCTAGTTTAACTAAATAATAAATGAAACACGCTTATTGGCCGATCATTGCCCGTTATTTAGAATAGATCATGACCGTTATTTAAGATAGATCGTGTCCGTGATTCGCGATTTCACTTTGACGTGTTGTGCATATACATTAAATGAATGTCACGTGACGACAAAATAGAACTGTACATCTACAAACGGTTTCATGAAGACAGAAATAAAAAATATATATATATACAAGTACAAAAAATTAAATTAATTAAATGTCATATATTCTAAAAATTCTTAGCTTTCAAATAAAAATATCTCAGTGTAACTAGGCAAATTTAATTTTTTTTTTCTCATCCTTTTGATTATAAATTGGCACAGGCAAGAAGAAAGCCGTTAAGAAAAATCATCAAAGGCCCATTGGACTAGTGAGGCCCAAAACCCGTTAAGAAAAACATCAAAGGCCCATTTAGCTAGTGAGGCCCAAAAAGCCCAATGCCCCTGCTGATTTAAAAAATATACTTTTATTTGTTATTACGTCATGTCGAATAAAAAAAAAAAAGAGACCATTGGATTTGTTTTACCTAGCTTAATTTTTTTAAAAATGTATGTACAAAAAATTGAAATTCATCCCAAAAAAAATTGAGACCATTCTTACCGAGCATACCGAGCACATACAGGTCACGATCACTTAAGAGCCGACATTAAACGTTAGTGAAAATTACATAATAATTTTTTAGAATTTTAGATATAATAATAGCAATCTCAATAAATTGATATATATCTATATTAAAACCATATAATATAATGTATTAATATTAAAATAATAATCAACATAGATAAGTTACATGAACAGCTCTCAACGACCGTAAGATATGGAAGCTTGGAACGATCAACAAGATTCCAACCCTATATATAAAATACATCATTGAGTCTCTTTTTAAAGAGATTCTATTGACACGATTAAGTTAAGACAATGCTTGTAATAGGAACAACGAACGGAATATTTACATTGATACATTTATGTTTTTGTTTATTGTTTTCTCAAAAGGCTAAATGTTAATGGAAATAGTGTTAATTACTCATATACTCCTAATATTCTCTTCAGTTTATCAACGCGAGACTCTAACAACCCTCAACCATTATTAATAGGATAAAAATATCAAATTAATCATCCCATTATTTATATTTTGCGTTCAATGTAAATATAATGTTATTTTAACTATAAAGATCGAGAAAATATATTAAAAAAATATCAAACCCGTTCAATTATTTCGATTTGTTTAGTAAATATTTAGTTTTTAAAATTTGTGTTGGCTCGTTTTACTATTGATTTATCTTTTATAGAAAAGTAATTGAATTTTTAGACAAATTTAGAAAACAAAACTAAGTTTAAGTTTAGAGTTTATTACAAACATTTTAAATTTATTAGACAATTTAAAATTTTAATGACCTTTTTTTATAATTAAAATATCAAATATTTACGAGTTTCAATTTATTTGTTACAAATATTAAATATTCTTAATTTTTATAATATTTTAGGTGGTAGACTTGAATTTTAAATCCTATTTTTTTCTGACCAAAAAAATTTTCCATGAATTTATAACGATCCTAAATTTATACTTACTATTAAAATGGTGAATATACCTATTAAAAAAACCTTATATTTAATATAAATGTCGAAAATATTTAAAACATTTATTATATCTAGAAAACACATGTATTACGTGTTTAAATACAAAATACTTAAATATAGAGAAAATAAAAACAAATACAAAATAATTTATATCTATCTAATACAAAACAAAGTATTCTAACCGAATACTTGGAATTTAAATATGAATTACTTTATGCACGTGTCATTGGCTCGCTATGCCGTTGTCATCTGTGGACGCTTTGTCTTTACCTAAAAAGTGATGTAGCACACAACTCATGCAAATATGCTCTAGAGAACTACAACGAATGGTATAGTACTTCTCTACTTACGACACGCGCGCATACGGGAGTGAAAATGGGTGGTTTCGTTTTGATGGTTTTGATTTGGAGCAAAACAGGAGAATGACGAGAAGGGGAGGATGGAAGTAACTGCGAGTGAAACAGATTTTGTTTCTTTTCTCTTTTTTCCTTTTTTTTTGTTATTTTCAATGCTTTTGTTTCTTTCTCTTTTTTTCTTTTTCCGTTTTCCTTTTTTTCCGTTTGGAGAGAGGTGCATGGGGAACGTGATGCATGCGTGCTTGCGCTGTACATTTAACACGTCGGAATCGGAAGCAAGTAAACTGCTCCAACCAGTACCCGGTTGCCTTTCCTGATAATGCCAATTTGGATACTAAGCATCCCGGTTCCCGGTTAGCAGCTTCTAGGTTAATATTTACTACAATCAAGTAGAATTACCGTCACAAATTAGGATTAAAATAAACACAGTAATTTTATTTTTGAAAAGAAAAAAAAATATATATATATTGATTTTGAAGCTAATTTAATTATAAAATTAGAATCCAATTTAGTTAAATAATAAATGAAACATGATTATTGGCCGATCATTAACCGTTATTTAGATAGATTGCGGCCGTTATTTAGGATAAATCGTGTACGTGATTCGCGATTTCACCTTTAACGTGTTGTGCATATAAGTTAAATGGATGTTACGTGAAAACCGAATAGAACTGTACATTAATAAACGGTTTCATGAAGACAAAAATAAAAGAAATAATATATATAAGTACAAAAAAAATTAAATTAATTAAACGTCATTATATTCTAAAAATTCTTAGCTTTAAGATAAAAATACCTCAGTGTAACACGTTTAGCTTACGTGGCAAATTTATTTGTTTCTCAGCCTTTTCGTTATAAATTGGCACAGGCAAGAACATTGAACTAGTGAGGCCCAAAAACGGTTAAGAAAAATCATATAAGGCCCATTAAACTAGTGAGGCCCAAAAAAGGTTAAGAACAGTCATTTAAGGCCCATTAAACTAGTGAGGCCCAAAACGGTTAAGAACAGTCATCTAAGGCCCATTGAACTAGTGAGGCCCAAAAAACGGTTAAGAAAAGTAATCGAAGGCCCATTGAACTAACGAGGCCCAAAAAGGGGTTAAGAAAAATTATCTATGGCCCATTGAACTAGTGAGGCCCAAAAAAACGGTTAAGAAAAGTCATCTAAGGCCATTGAACTAGTGAGGCCCAAAAAAGGTTAAAAAAATCATATATGGCCCATTTAACTAGTGAGGCCCAAAAACGGTTAAAAAATCATCTATAAGGCCCATTGAACTAGTGAGGCCCAAAACCCCGTTAAGAAAAATCATCAAAGGCCCATTGAACTAGTGAGGCCCAAAAAACGGTTAAGAAAAATCATATATGGCCCATTGAACTAGTGAGGCTCAAAAACCCGTTAAGAAAAATCATCAAAGGCCCATTGAACTAGTGAGGCCCAAAAAACGGTTAAGAAAAGTCATCTAAGGCCCATTGAACTAGTGAGGCCCAAAAACGGTTAAGAAAAGTCATATAAGGCCCATTGAACTAACGAGGCCCAAAAAAATCATCTAAGGCCCATTGAACTAGTGAGGCCCAAAAAACGGTTAAGAAAAGTCATCTAAGGCCCATTGAACTAGTGAGGCCCAAAAAACGTTAAAGAAAAGTCATCTAAGGCCCATTGAACTAGTGAGGCCCAAAACCGACATTGAACGTTGGTGTAAAATTACATAATAATTATCTACGAATTTAAATTGATATATATCTAATAATGTATTAATATTAAAATAATAACCAACCTAGATAATTTACATGATCCGCTTTCACGGACGGTAAGATATGGAAGCTTAAAATGACCAACAAAATTTCAATCTTTCTTTTTAGATTAAGGAGACAGAGGTTAGAGTTTTAATTTAAGCAGTCTCGTAACTTGTGAGTGAACAAGTCTACTCTATACATAAAATACATCATTGAGTCTCTCCTTAAACAGAGATTCTATTGACACGATTAAGTTAAGATAATGCTTATAATAGGAACCACAAACCGAATATTTACATTCATACATTCATGTTTTTGTTTATTGTTTTCTCAAAAGTCCAAATGTCAATGGAAATAGTGTTCGTTACTCATATACTCATGACATTCTCTTCGGTTAATCAACGCGAGACTCCAACAATCCTCAACCACTATCAATAAGATAAAAATATCAAATTAATCCCCCCGTTATTAATATTTTGCATTTAATGTAAATATAATTTTAGTTGAACTATAAAGATAGAAAAAATATATAAAAAAATATCAACCATTCAATTATTTCTACTTTCTTTAGTAAATATTTAGTTTTAAAAATTTGAGTTGGTTTTACTATTTGTTTATCAACATTTTCAACTTTTAAAGAAAAGTAATTGAATTTTTAGACGAATTTAGAAAATAAAACTAAGTTTTTAAAAAATTTAAATCTTAATTTATATTTTAAAATATTCACAAAATTTTGAATATTTGCTAAGAATTCATTAATTTCGCCCAAAATCGAACCATGCCTAAATTTTAAAATTAAATCTATCGAGTAATATTAAAATTTATTAGACAATTTAAAAATTTTATGACGGTTAGACAAAATAAAATAATGTTCACAAACTTTAAGAATATCAAACTGTCTAATGAACTTTCAATTTTGTATTCGAGTCAACATTGAATAGGTCATACCTGACATACTCAACTTTGAGACACATAATAAAAATTTTAAGGCTTCAAGGCTTCACTGAATATAATAGGAAAGTTTAAGAATCTATAGACATTTTTTAAACTAAAATATCAAATATTTATAAGCCTCAGTCCATCTTATTACAAACCTTAAATATTCTTAATTTTATAATAATTTTAAAAATATGTAAGGTAGATAAAGTAGACATGAATTTTAAACCCTATTTTTTAAATTTTCGAGTTAAATAAACACACTTAAAAATAAATTGAAATAAATCGAAATTAGAGTATTTTATCTTGAATGTTGTTTACTTCAAGTACTATAAATTATTTATTTATTTTTTTTATCTCCAATGTAAAAATGAAATTATTAAAATTTTCGATATTTATTTCTAATTTTTTTGAACTTAGGGATATTCGAAAAAGTGAATAAGAATGAAGTTAAAATATGAAAATGATGTCCTGGTTCATCGGAAGTCGGCATTTAAATTTTGGTTCTCGTACCTCGCTACTGTAGCATGTATGGAGAGTGATATTAATGGCGTGGGTGAGGGTAATTAATGTTGGATATGTCAGGATATTGTAAAAGAAGGGATAAGGAAAAATAATAGTGGCAGACTGAGAAAATTAGGGAGAAATGGAGGGAGAGGATCGGAATCCAGAAATTTAGGAACAGAACAGTAAATTGATTTCCATGGGCGAAGGCGGGGTCGCATCCCGTGTACTCCCTCTCCCTCTGCCGGCCAAACCATCGTTTCTTCTTCATCTCATTTCCATTTCTCCGTCACTGCTACTCTCTCGCCGGTTTCTCCATTTCCACAGTGGCAGTAGCAGCAACTTCCTCTCCTGATCGCCATCACCCGCTTCGTTTTTTTCATCGTTTTTCTCTGGGTACCTCTCAAACTACTTGATTTCTTATTTTTTTTCATCTGGGTTTGCGTTTGTTTTCGAGTTTTAGGTCTTGAATCTGATTTGAAGTTGAATTATGTACTGTAATGATTGAGATTCTTAATGGGTTCGTGGGCTAGATCTTGCCCCCTTTTGCTGGCTTGCTCTTTTGAATTGTGGTTTCTGGATTTATTTGCTTTTGGGGTTCTGGATCTTCTTTGTTTTTAGTTCTACTTGATGAGTTGCTGATTTTCTATATGGTTTGTTCTTCTCCTAAGGCGATTGCTGCGATTATGTTGGTTTGTATCTGTATGGATTTGAATGAATGAGATGGGATGGGGATTGTTGTGAGTGTAATTCCTGAGAGAGATTTTGTGGGCAAGGAGAGATATCATCTGGGTGTGAGCCGGGCACTCTCAATTGCGTCTGGGAGTTGCTATGTTAGAAGGATTTTGATGGCCAGTTAACATTTTTCTTAAGTTGAAGCTTGCAAAATAGGGAGTTTCATGTTTGATCTTCCAAGAATATGCTTATGTTTTCTGGGCTGGTGTTACAGAATTTGATTAGGCTCTGCTGCTGATGAAAATGTTAATATTTTAGACTGTAGAAGAGGGTCATTGAGATCAAAGATTTGAAGTGTCAAATGTTTTGGGATGAACTCCAAGATATGGATGAAGACTTGTGTTTGGAAACAACTAATGTATTAGAACGATAAGGGCTATTATTGTATGCAGGCTTCTCATTGATCTTTCATAAAATGAGGATTTCATACAGTTATCCTTTTTCCTTAGTGGTGCTCTATTGATTTTGTATGTTCTTAGCAGCCATGTCAGAGAAAGCTCTTAAAGCACTTAACACAGTGCCTGGACTGGAAGGGAGCAATGAAAGCCCTTGTAAAGGGGATCTTAGCAAACAAGGTCTAGTGAGTGCTAATGGGAATGTTGAAGAGTTGAAAAGACCACAAGTAAATGGTGAAAACAGTAATCCTGGAGCTGAGGTTGGTAGTTCAGAAGTAGAATATATCGAAGCTGAGAATTTGACTGATCTAGACGATGTTTCATCGAGCCTTAAGGTATTGATATTACTAGATTTGTCAGCTAACTCCAGTTTAACAGTTGTGGTTGATTGTCATTGATGCTGCATGGTCGGTTTTGTGAATGTCGAACATGGATAACGTCTTTACTTGTTTTAAAATTTCAGACGCTCGTAGCTGGATTAAGCTCAAAAGATTGGGTTTTGGTTTGTGAAGCACTGAACAATACGAGACGGATAGCAATATATCACAGGGAAGACATGCTTGATATGCTGTAAGTCGTCTGTGACTCGATTGATTTGGGTGTTTTTTCTTATTTGTATTAACTTTCATTGGAGTTACTTTCTTTTATGGCTCATCTTAGGCAATATAATTTTGTGACAGGGGAGATGTGATATCACTTTTGGTGAAATCAATGAAAAATCCTCGAAGTGCTGTCTGCAAAACTGCACTTATGACATCTGCAGACATTTTCAGTGCTTATAATGACAAACTGATTGAATCATTGGACCCCATGGTAACTTTATCTTGCACTGTTTGAGTTTAACTTTTTTCTACAGTTTCCTTTTTCTTCAATGGTGATTTCTTTTCTGAGCTGTGTATGCAATGGAGTGCAGCTGTTGCAGCTTCTTCTGAAGTCTTCTCAAGACAAACGTTTCGTGTGTGAAGCGGCTGAGAAAGCTCTGGTAGCAATGACTACATCGTTTTCCCCTGAATTGTTGCTACCAAAATTGGAACCATATCTTAAGCACCGAAATCCGAGAATTCGAGCCAAGGCTTCAACGTGCTTTTGTCGAAGTGTCCAACGACTGGTGAGGATTTTGCATCTTCATTTGAAATTGTTTGATCATCTTATCTTCTCTGTGGCTGTGTACCATCTTATAAGAAAGGAATTTCATGGTAGCATCATATATCTTGTTTTTCCATCACCCCCCCGGAAAAAGTTCAATCGTTTTTGTATCGGTTCTGCTCACATGTTTACCAAATATTTGTCGATAGGGTGTTGAAGGGATAAGAACATTTGGGATTGACAAATTGATTCAAACAGCAGCATCCCAGCTCAGTGACCAGCTTCCCGAGTCGAGGGAGGCTGCTCGAATTCTCCTTCTGGAGTTGCAATCTGTGTACACAAAGTTTCCCGACCTCCCAACAACGATGCCTGAAGACCCAGAGAAGGTCTCTTGGGAAGACTTTTGTCAATCAAAGCTCTCCCCTTTAAGTGCACAAGCTGTTCTTCGTGTCACGAACGTTTCTTGGGAAGGTATTGTCTCGAGTTCTTGATGCTTAGTAATGATGATAATATCGAAACTTCAATGAGTGTACCCCCCCTTGTTCTTGAATCTCTAGCCATGTGAGGAGCTTTAGAACGGCTAGCGTATAGTCCATGATAGCTATTATTCTTTCCCTTTCTTTTGGTTTGCCTTGTCATGTAAATTCTTTCAAAACTTTTGAGGTACTCAGAATACGGTTGAAGTGTGTAGCTTTTGCTATTTTTTTGGCCTATACCTTATAGTTACTTCAATATTCTTTCAGATCCACTTGAAACTCGACATTTTTGGTGTGAATATTATCAATACAAAACTTGATATCAGTTCATTGTTTTGATATCAGTTCTATGCCTGTTGAAGTATTCTATGCCTATACTTCATTTTTTCCCTATGGGTATATTGATATCAGTTCATTGTTTTGTGATTGATTGGATACCATAGCTCCACCTCTCTCCCTCGAGCCGTTCGTAACGAACATAGTATATTGTATGATGAGAAAATGAACATAAATTTCGAAAATAAAAGTCGAAGATCAAATGGATATCAAATGGGATCTGCGTAATGTAATTAGCACTGGTAATCTACAAGGATCTTTACATGGACTTGTGTTAATTATGTTTTCTAACTATTTTGTTAAGATTTTTCTTTGAGTTTAGTTTAAGGGAAGAAGTAAACATTTCATCCATCCATAGAAAAATCAGGTTCATCTGGTTTAAACAACTTTGGCATTTTCAAACTAGAAGCTTTGGATTTTTGGGCTTTTAGATGAACTCCTTTTCTAGTATTGGCAGCAAACTTTGAAGCCAAAAGTGTAGCACCTAGATGCTGAGTTTTGTTCATGTAGTCTGCAGTAGACATGTCCTCATCACTGTCGTCGTCGTCGTGGTCGTAGTGTTCTTCTGCTAGCTCGACGTCGTATTCGATATCTTCTTGTATTGAATCTCCATAGCTTAAGCTGTTTCTGAATACTGATTTCTTTGCCAATTTTCTCTTCTTAAGCCTCCTCCAAGCTACTTGAATTAAGCAAGCACCCCAGGTCCTCCATTGATGGGAATAGTATCTAAAGGCATGTTGTAGTTTCTTGCTATGCAGGCGTTTGAATTGTCCGGCGACGAACTTGAGATCTTCAGCTCGAAGGGCGAAGGCTTCAACTTCTGTACGTGCTCGGACGGTTCGAGTAGAAGAAGGCATATTCAAACTGGAACTTGGCATCAAAGCCCATGTCAATAGTTCTTCACCACAAAAATCACCTGGTTTTAATGTGATTGAGTTGAAAAAGCCAGAACGACCGCCATTTGTTGTGGAGCTCTCTAGTTGTCCTCTTATAATAAACAACATTTCGTTAACTGGGTCATCCTCTCGCACGATATACGTTCCTTGAGTACACAAGGACGAGACGAGGCGCTCGCATATGGCATCGAGAAGTTGATCGTCCATTTGTGAGAAGAAAGGAACCTAGAAAATCATAACATTTGAGTTGGACAGATATATAACGACACAAGTAAACGAGCTTGGGATTGAATACACACACGACGAACGAGCGACAAACACAAATGTTGTTGAATCTCACGGCGAAGGTCAATGGGCAATGAACGCAATATGGATTCTTCATTAACTCCTCTCGTGGCCTGCCATTTATATTGAACGAATCGTCGAACTCGTTCTTGCAAATCTGGTGGTAATTGACGACGTCGCATCCATTCTTCAGTGTCCCTTCTCTTTATCCTCCATTCTTCGAGTCTTACTGTCATTGACTGCAAATATGTCTTCAAAATGGGAAACAGAAACTAAGTTAGATCAAATTATATCTTCAAAACATTCACCCAAAATTTACTTTAAAAATAAGAAAAATGGTCAAAACCTGCATATTGCCAATGAGTTGTGAAAATAGTATCAACCCAACTATGCACGTTGATATGCAAAATAATGTCTCGCCAAGGTAAGTTGTTGTGTCCAAAGTTTGTCCGTAAGAACTATAAATAAACAATAAATTAGCATTCAAAAGGACGATATTTGTAAGACCTACCGGACAACCAGAGAAATATGGCCAAACTTAGAGGTTATAAATTTCGTTAAATCACCATCGACCCCAAATCCATCCAGTAAAGATCCAAACACAGTACTATAAGAGTTCAGTACTATGATACCGTATTAAATCAACCCCGAACTCAAGAAAATAGAGCATAGACCCCAATAACTTAGGCATGCGCACAGTATTTGTTGCTCCACTGAATCGAAAAGCGTAAACCGATGGTAACAAAAAATTTAACCTTTTATCAACGCTTCAACAGATTTGAAGACAATTAAGTCACATGTAACGTATTTAGAAGCAAAATCGAGATGGATACCTTAAATTTCTGAGGCCCCACCAAAGACAATAAAAGTACTTAGCAATGAAATGGGAGGAGGCAACATCACTGGTGAAAGCATCAGAGAACATTCCAAATTTGAACCTAATGTTTTCATTCCTTGGATCGCATTTGGAAGTAACATGAGTGACATTCAGCCAATATTGTCTGTCAGTGTCATTCAAACTGTTGCAATCCAAGAAGATGGGAAGACATGTTAGAACTTTGGACGCATTTTCCTTTGCACACTCCGATTTCCAGCATGCGAACTGTCTCCCTATGGACAACAAATACCATGTAGATCCCAACACCTGTAATACAAGTACCAATACACACATTTTACTAACATTTTACACTATCTATTTATCATAGACATCATTACCAATCTGATTATAGCTCAACCGGTTAAGACTTATACTCTCGATCATGTAACGACCCCTCTTTGGGCTTTCCCTTTCGGACTTCCTCTCAAGATTTTTAAAACGCGTCTGCTAGGAAGAGGTTTCCACACCCTTGTAAAGGGTGTTTCGTTCTCCACCCTAACCAATGTGGGAGCTCAGAGCTCAATTGGTTAGGACATATACTCTCGGTGGTAAGGTTAAAGGTTCAAATCCTCTCCTTCACGTGGTTTCCATTTCATCCCTATTGCTAAAACGGAAATAGCAATACTTTGCTCGACGATCTACCACATTACACTATCTCAATCAAAATTTCTCGAAAGAGCATGCTAAGACGGACATCCATTGATGACATTGACAATATCAAGGACCAAATAGAACAGAAGCATAATCGAGAGCTTAAAGACTAGTAACATAACGGGAGTTTAACCGAGATGACGTAAAGATGAACGTAGAGAGACGAGATATGGTGTTGTTACATGACTGGCAAGCATGTAGAGGATGAGATTGTAGGCAGCACCAGCCCAGGCAGTTTTGGCAACAACGCCAGTGGTTTTGATGATGCGTTGGTTGAGAGGGAAGATGAGGAACAGCCTTGGAACGTATTGGAGAAGAACAAGGAGAGCGATTGTGTTGTTGGCATGATCCACCCTTGAATGTCTTGTTGCTGGAATCACCAACCACATCACTATCTGATACAACATTTCAACTTCAATATATTTGGATTCAAAATCATAATAATGATAAGGAACTTTAAACCTTTTATCAACGCTTCAACAGATTTGAAGACAATTAAGTCACATGTAACGTATTTAGAAGCAAAATCGAGATGGATACCTTAAATTTCTGAGGCCCCACCAAAGACAATAAAAGTACTTAGCAATGAAATGGGAGGAGGCAACATCACTGGTGAAAGCATCAGAGAACATTCCAAATTTGAACCTAATGTTTTCATTCCTTGGATCGCATTTGGAAGTAACATGAGTGACATTCAGCCAATATTGTCTGTCAGTGTCATTCAAACTGTTGCAATCCAAGAAGATGGGAAGACATGTTAGAACTTTGGACGCATTTTCCTTTGCACACTCCGATTTCCAGCATGCGAACTGTCTCCCTATGGACAACAAATACCATGTAGATCCCAACACCTGTAATACAAGTACCAATACACACATTTTACTAACATTTTACACTATCTATTTATCATAGACATCATTACCAATCTGATTATAGCTCAACCGGTTAAGACTTATACTCTCGATCATGTAACGACCCCTCTTTGGGCTTTCCCTTTCGGACTTCCTCTCAAGATTTTTAAAACGCGTCTGCTAGGAAGAGGTTTCCACACCCTTGTAAAGGGTGTTTCGTTCTCCACCCTAACCAATGTGGGAGCTCAGAGCTCAATTGGTTAGGACATATACTCTCGGTGGTAAGGTTAAAGGTTCAAATCCTCTCCTTCACGTGGTTTCCATTTCATCCCTATTGCTAAAACGGAAATAGCAATACTTTGCTCGACGATCTACCACATTACACTATCTCAATCAAAATTTCTCGAAAGAGCATGCTAAGACGGACATCCATTGATGACATTGACAATATCAAGGACCAAATAGAACAGAAGCATAATCGAGAGCTTAAAGACTAGTAACATAACGGGAGTTTAACCGAGATGACGTAAAGATGAACGTAGAGAGACGAGATATGGTGTTGTTACATGACTGGCAAGCATGTAGAGGATGAGATTGTAGGCAGCACCAGCCCAGGCAGTTTTGGCAACAACGCCAGTGGTTTTGATGATGCGTTGGTTGAGAGGGAAGATGAGGAACAGCCTTGGAACGTATTGGAGAAGAACAAGGAGAGCGATTGTGTTGTTGGCATGATCCACCCTTGAATGTCTTGTTGCTGGAATCACCAACCACATCACTATCTGATACAACATTTCAACTTCAATATATTTGGATTCAAAATCATAATAATGATAAGGAACTTTGAATGTTGTTCATGGAATTCAAGGATGGTTAATGATTAGAGAGAAATTGATTGGAGCATACTTGTGGGAGGGGGAGAGTGGCGGCGAGATCAATCACAAAATCAGATTTCAAATAGCGCTTTGCAATGGCTCTGGCATCCATAACCAGCTCTCCCCTTCCAAAAACCCTAGAGCTCGGAGCGACATACGCGGTTCGAAACTTGAGCACCATGTGCAGCAAGAAGAACAGATCCATCACCGTTCTGAAGAACGTGATCACTATTCCCAGATTCACCTCCGATGTCAGGCAGGCAGGTCCCCCGACAGACGACGTGTAGAAATACATCGGATCGATGAATAGCGCAATCAGGCATGTCACTAGAAACAAGCGATTCCATTGCGCGACAATGTCGCTGTCAGGGTCGAGGATTTGGTAACGGAGGAGGATGTAATTAGGGTGTTCGTCCGTGGCGGTCGCCACGCCGGTAGTCTTATCGGTGGACGAGCCGTCAAGGTATCGCCGAAAGGGGCGGAACTTGGACGCCGGCGACTGTATGATTCTATTCATCTTCCATGGCGGATTCCGGGGTTTTTTTGAGTTCCCCGGCGAGAAATGTGTGTGTTAGAGAGAGAGAGAAAGCGACAGACAGAGATTGAGGGTTGATGGAGATCGGAAGAAGAAGAAAGAAATGAGAAATTTAGGAGGAAATGGGGATGTAATTGGGTTGGTGCAAGCGAAAATCGTGGAGAGGCCAATTGGACGTGTAATAGCCAAGAACATTGATTCTTGGCCATGGCGGTTTTCTCTGAAAATTGGCTAAAATTAGGACGTTTCGATAAAGGGTTAGATTGAATTTACTCAAAATTACAACAATTCTTTGCAATTGAATCAAATCCTTATTATAAACTGTCACATTCCAATGTTTATCGTCTTGTACAATTGCAGGAAGGAGGCTCTCTTTCTTCTACAACTCAAGGGGAGGAAAAGAGCTTCATACCTCCAATTTGCAGGCTTCCATGGCGGACTGAGAAGGTAAAAATCTAGCAATTTATTGTTGAGTAGCTTCAATGGCTTTACCATTATTCTCCAAATCGATCTTCTTCTCCAGAAACTGCCTCTTACAGTCATAGAAATAAACCATAAGAACAATCCACATTAGAATATCCCCCACACACTTGAAACTCACGGACACCACATTCCCCAATGCCCCACAACTCCCCTGATTCCACAAAGCATAGAGACATGGCAGCCCAAGAGCCACCTTCAAAGCAAAGAAAACCAGCATCAAACTTAGCCCTAACTTCCTCCTGCCTCTGCTTAGATATGCTGCCACTCCAATTGCTATGTAGCCATGGTTCTTATCCAAGATTGAGATAACAATTCCCATGTTCCAAATAGCGCTCCACTCTATGAATTTTGTCAACAGAAATACAAAGATTGTCCCAAAGATAAATGAGCTTTTTGGCATCAAAAACATGTTTGTTGACAAAGCGATTAAACCCAATAGAGTTAGTGAAGCAAGTATAAGAGCATACAGAGATGTTGCCAATGAGCCTCTCAGTCTTACAGCCACTCGCTTTCTGACTTCAACTAGCATCTGTTTGAAACCCATTTGGGAGTTTCCTCCATATATTGCTGCTGATATAGATACTGTTGAGATTGTGGAGAGAAGGTCTAGGAAGAAGATGAGTGCTGAAGAGATGAGAGTTGATATCAGAAACTTGTGGGAGAGAGTTGCTTTGAAGTTGTTGTCATCAGAGGAGCGCTGCGAGATGCAGGCTGTGCTGCCATCTAATCGACACCTGATGATGTACCTTGGAGATGGATCAGATGGATTTTCTTCTGAGAGAAGTTTGAGGAGTTGAATGAAGGTTGGGTGAAGGAGAATGTGGTGGGCGAGGAGGGAGGCGAAGAGGGGGAAGGAGGAGATGAGGACGAGGGAGATGAAGTTTGGATGATTAAAGAGGATTTTGAAGGCTTCTCTGAATGAAGCAGAGAAGCCCAGTTTGGATTTCGCCAGAATTTGGTGGTTTTCCATTTTGAATCTTGAATTCTCTCAAGTGTTCATCGTTGAAAGAACATAGCCCCCAATGGTCTTCATCTTGTTGTCATTTCCCAATGTGTTGGTGACTGGTGTGAAGCCTACATGTGCAAGCTCACATGCGAAAGTCAACTGCATTGATTTCTTTTGGGTCCTCAAAATCTCATTTGATTTACTTTAGGTCCTGAAAATTTGACTGAAATCTGGTTGATTTGTTTCGATTCAATTTCCTAAAATGTTTCTAAACAAATTTGTCATAATTGAAAATCTATGATCATAAGATCTTGTAATATCCCACGTCCATTTTTTATAAGGGCATGTAAACCTCTCTCTAGTATTTTGGTATTAGAGCTAGTTGTGTATATAATACGGATAGAAACGTATAATTTAGATATCTCTAGCACCAAATACACAATTTCAATTGGATTTATTGTTGAACAGCCTCAATGGGTTTCCCATTATTCTCCAAATCAATCTTCTTCTCCAAGAGCTCCCTTTTGCAGTCATAAAAGTAAACCATTAGAACAACTCACATCACAACATTCCCCACACCGTTCAAGCTCACAAACACCACATTCTCCCAAACCCCACAACTTCTCTCATTCCACAAAGCATATAGACATGGAAACCCAAAAACCACCTTCAAAACAAAGAAAACCATCATCAAACTGAACCCAAGCTTTCTGCTACCTCTGCTAAGATATGATGCCACTCCTATGGCTATATACCCCTGGTTCTTATCCAAGATTGAGATAACAATCCCCATATTCCAAACAGCACTCCACTCTACATACTTCCCCAACAAAACCACAAAAGGTGTCCCAATGATGAATGTGAAGATGAAAAGTTGTAAGAGGAAGGTGTTTGTTATTGAGATGTGAGAGCTGCCTGTAGCCACAAAAAAGAAGTCTTTTGACAAAGCAACCAAGCCCAACAGAGTGAGTGAAGCCAACAAAACAGAGCATAGAGATGTAGCCAATGACCCTCTGAGTTTCAAAGCCACCATCTTCCTGACTTGAACTAGCATCTCTTTAAAACCCATTTGAGAGTTTCCTCCATACAATGCTGCTGATATGGAGACTATTGCAATTGTGTTGAGAAGGTCAAGGAAGAAGATGAGTGCTGAAGAGACAAGAATTGATATAAAAAAACCCATGGGAGAGAGTAGAGGAGAGCTGCGAGAAGCAGGCTGTGCCCTCGAGTATTTGACACACGATGATGGACGTTAGAGAAGGATCATAAGGATTTTTATGAGAGAGAAACCTGAGAAGTTGAATGAAGGTTGGGTGAAGAAGAATGTTGTGGGCTGAGAGGGAGGCCAAGAGGGGGAGAGAGATGAAGATAATGAGAGAGATGAAGTTTGGATGATTAAAGAGGATTTTGAAGGCTTCTCTGAATGAAGCAGAGAAGCCCAGTTTGGGTTTTGACAGAATCTGGTGGTTTTCCATTTCTTGGATCTTCAAGTTTTTTCTTCTGCAAGTGTTCATCTTCTCATGATTTTAAGAAGCACACAAGTCTTTCAACTCTGCCATTGATGATCTTCTTTCTTGTTATTGCCTTCTTGCCAAGTCAATATTGGTGTTCTAATCTCTCCCTCTCTCATCTTTGAATGTTCACGGTTGAGGATGAGAGGAAATCTCCTGCAATTTCATATTGTTGGGTCCCACCTACCCATGTGCCAATTTTTTCAAAGTTCATTTAAAAATTAATAAGTGTTGAATTATGTTTCTAAATTTTTTAATTTTGTATGAATGAAGCATTTCTTATAAGGGTATGAAAATCTCTCCCTAGTAGATGCGTCTTACTGGCTGATAACGATACGTAATGGGAAAAAACAGACAATATTTGCTAACAGTGGGCTTGGGTTGTTATAAATGGTATCATAGACCGGGTGGTGTGCTAGCGAGTACGTTGGGCTCTTAAGGGAGGAGGTGGATTGTGAGATCTCACATCGATTGAAGAGGGAAATGAAACATTCCTTATAAGAGTCTGTAAATCTCTCTCTCTAGTAAACACGTTTTAAAGAGGTTGACGTCGGTAGATAATGGGTCAAAACGGCTACTAGCGATGGATTTAGGTTGTTACACTCTTAAACTTACTATATGTCTAATATGTTTTTAAACGTTTAATTTTGTATCAAGCAAATTTTTGGATTTTTAATTTTGTAATCTTTCACGTAGACTCATTAGCAAAACATTAAATGGAAAGTTTAGAGATTTATTATATATTTTATTTAATTTTAAATCAAATTGATCAGTAAATTCTTATAAAATTTAAATATGAAGGGCATTTCCATAATTATGTTCAATTTATAATACTTTTAGAGACAAGACCTCTATAAGAGCCATTTGAAGGGCTTGGGGGTAAAATAGTAAAATGGAAAGCCCAACAAGAGCCCACATTAACAACTTTTAAATTTTATGGGCCAGCCCAATACTACAACTCTTGGCCCAACCCAACGATCTTTCGTCTACAAGTCGGACCTATTGCCATTTACACCCTCATCTTGACATATGACCATTTTTTTGGGGGGCCAAATATGGATTCCATTTCACCTTAAATTGATATGGGTTTTGCTTGAACAAAATTATAGCTATGAGAAGACTAAGTTGGGGATGATGATCTCGATCCCTCGAGTTGGTTGGCTGTGAGAGGGTCAAGATCCAAGGAACCCAGGTGAGGAAGCGATAGCCAGTGTCCAAAGTTTAGTGGGTCCATTGGTGAGGGGTGCGACGGTAGCCCTACAACTCGGTGACGACAATTCCCTATGCGATGGATGGTTCGTAGTGTAGCTTCACCAATCCTCTCTTTTAACATCTTGTACCTATTGAGTCATGCTAATATTAGCACTATTGAATATCTTCCTTCTTTGTAAAGAACATTTAATGCTATTTGTTTTCAAGAAAAAGTGTGAATGTGTGGATGAAGTTATGCCACAAAATTCAACTTTGTTGTGATGATTGTGCCCAAAATTTAATTTGTGAATATGAGTTCCAACAAAAAGAAACACTATTATGATTTATTTATGAGCTCGTAGTTAATATTAATATTTATCATATATATCCAATTTCCTCTCGTAGTTTTTATATTACATAAAAATATTAATATTTTAAGCGATTTGTTATTTATTTATAAATTTTATATGGTAAAATCAATAGTCAAAATGTGGGTTCCACTTTCACCTAAATTGACATGGGTTGTGCTTGAACAAATTAAGGTTCATGAGAAGACCAAAAAAATAAAAAAAATATATATATATAATAAATTTTTATTTTAAATTAAAACAGCCATTATTGCAGAAAACTCAAAGTCAACCCACAATAATACACTATATTACCTCAGCAAGAAGAAAATAAATATAAAAAAAATGGGCACCTCATTCATTCTAGATCTAAATTTCAATTCCATTTCCAATTCCAATAGATTTGATTCGAATGTAGAAAGGGTTTGGGCACATGTTTTCGCACATAGCTTTGATTATGCCAGATTTTTAGGTCAATTAAAGAGTCATGATGGTTTGAGATTTGGGTAATTATGACTCAATACACGTGCACATGTGATACATTTTGAAGCTTTATACGTGAGACGACATCAACTACTGAGACCTGAATTGGTCCAAATTACCATGAAACGGTGTAGAAGATTACATCTTCAACCATACGACATCATGTTCTTGACATGCTCATAGACAAGTTTTAAGGAAACCTCAAGTGGCTTTGTCGAACTTTAGGCGAGATTTGTCTTTGTCAACCGAACACAACTTGTACAGATTCCAAATTCGTTTGGCCACACACGCTACCCTGTGTGTATATCCAATTTACTTCTACACTAGATCAAGTCATTCGGCTCGACTTTGCCTCTACTTAAGATCAAAATCTCCGAATACAACCGTTAGATCTCAATTTTATATAAGAGACAAAAGGGTTATTTCACTATCTCCTATCCTTCTTTTTTGAACACAAATGTCACTTCCAATCTCTTTCTTTCATTCTGAGCTTATCTTTCTTACTTTTTAATCTTATTATAAAACAAAACATTAGGTATACTTTTATGGAACAAAAAGTTTTCTAATACAATAATTCGTTTTCTTTAATCGAAGAACTTCTAAATGAGTTGAAAATTGATATTTAATAGATTCGAGAATCGTATCCTAAATTATTTTATAGAATCAAAGAAATTGATTTACTAGTAAGAGCAGCATCATCGTGTATGTGCATATTTTTGTGAGTGGATAGCGTTGTTTTAGATAAGGGTATATAAACTTTTTGATTCTTTTAAATTTTGAGTCTTTTTGTTTACTTCATCGGCATCTTAAATTTGAAGCTATTTTATTGTCGGTCGCTATTGAGACCCTTCACGATGGTAACGTGTTTGATGGGAATTTGAATTATTCACATTTTTTCTCATTTTGTTCAAATGGCACCGTAAAAAAATACTTTCTTAACATTAATTTTCAAAATATATATTGAAATTGAGTTAGAAATTTTAATTAAATATTTAAAAATAAATAAAATTTAAATTTAAATAAATGACTCAAACCCGTCATATTCCAGTTGGATTGAGTTTATTATTTAACAATAGTTGTAAATTTACGACTCGAAGAAATGTCTAAACCCGACTCAACTAACACCTCTAATATGTTAATTGATGTTTTTATTTACTAAACTACGTCGAGATTTGGTATAAATAAGCCTAAGCATCTAATTCAAAAGGTAGGAGATAAATATAAGTAGATGATATTCAAAATGACTCGTCCTACCATATTGCCCTAAGCATCTAATTCTTATTCTCATCTTTTTTTTTT
>NW_019646789.1:0-934 GCF_002806865.2 Cucurbita pepo subsp. pepo
AAAAATAATAATAAATAAAAATTAATCAAAAGGAAAAAAAGATTAAAGATTTACATAAATGGCTCTTAAAACAAAATTTTAAATTTTTTAATATTCTACTATTTATGTCCATATACTTTTAACTATTTAGATTTAATATTAATTTATAGTTAACCAAATTAACTTTATTACTTTTTTTTAATATTCTAAATTATTATGAAATAAAAATTAACTCGAATTATTGATGTTTCGGATGATAATAATAATTTATTCACTTAGTTACATTAATATTGACGATTTTTAAAAGTTGTAATTAATTGGTCTCTGCATCGTTAATTTTGTATATAATAAATTTTAAATTTTAGAAAACATAATTTTGCGGATAAGACAAATACTGTAACATCCTAGTCCACCGCTAATAGATATTGCTCACTTTCGCCCGTTACATATCATCATCAGCCTCACAGTTTTCAAACACATCTATTAGGGAGATGTTTCACACCCTTATAAAGAATGTTTTGTGCTCCTTTTCAACCGAGGTGAGATTTCATAATCTACCCCCCTTGGAGACCAAACGTCCTTGCTTGACTTTGATACCATTTGTAATAGCCAAAACCCACTATTAGTAGATATTGTTTGTTTTGACCCTGTGACCATCAACCACACGATTTGAAAATACGTTTGTGTGGAGAAGTTCTCACGCTCTCGTAATGTTTCGTTCTCCTCTTCAATCGAGGTGAGATTTCATAATCTACCCCCCTTGGAGACCAAATGTCCTCGTTTGACTCTGATACCATTTGTAATAGCCAAAACTCACTATTAGTAGATATTGTCCGTTTTGACCCTGTGACCATCAACCACACGATTTGAAAATACGTTTGTGTGGAGAAGTTCTCACGCTCTCGTAATGTTTCGTTCTCCTCTTCAATTGAGGTGAGATTTCATAATCTACCCC
>NW_019646789.1:1808-5092 GCF_002806865.2 Cucurbita pepo subsp. pepo
GTTTTAAAACTTTGAGGGGAAGCCCGAAAGGAAAATCCCAAAGAAGACAATATTTGCTAGTGGTGAGGTTGGGTTGTTACAAATGGGAGTATCAGCGCCAGTCACCAGACGGTGTGAGGCACTGGTCAGAGTAGGGCTAGACCCTCTCCATAGTAGACGCGTTTTAAAACTTTGAGGGGAAGCCCGAAAGGAAAATCCCAAAGAAGACAATATTTGCTAGTGGTGAGGTTGGGTTGTTACAAATGGGAGTATCAGCGCCAGTCACCAGACGGTGTGAGGCACTGGTCAGAGTAGGGCTAGACCCTCTCCATAGTAGACGCGTTTTAAAAACCTTGAGGGGAAGCCAAAAGGGAAAGTCCAAAGAGGACAATATCTGCTAGTAGTGGGATTGGGTTGTTACAAATGGTATTAGAGCTAGTCACCGAATGGTGCAAGACACTGGTCGGAGTAGGGCTAGACTCTCTCCATAGTAAACGAATTTTAAAAACCTTGAGGGGAAGTCCGTAAGGGAAAGCCCAAAGAGGACAATATCTACTAGCAGCGGTGGGCTTGAGCTGTTACAAATGGTATCAAAGCCAATTACCAGAGAGTGTGGCGCACTAGTCAGAGTAGGGCTAGACCCTCTCCATAGTAGACACGTTTTAAAAACTTTGAGGGGAAGCCCAGAAGTGAAAGCCCAAAAAGGACAATATTTACTTGCGGTAGGCTTGGGCTGTTACAAATGGTATGAGAGCTAGTCACCAAACAGTGCAAGACACTGGTAGGAGTAGGGCTAGACCCTCTCTATAGTAGACGCATTTTAAAAATCTCGAGGGGAAGCCCGAAAGGGAAAGCCCATAGAGGACAATATCTACTAGCGGTAGGCTTGGGCTATTACAAATGGTATTAGAGCTAGTCACCAAACAGTGCGAGACACTGGTAGGAGTAGGGCTAGACCCTCTCTATAGTAGATGCATTTTAAAAACTTTGAGGGGAAGCCGGTAAGGGGAAGCCCATAGAGGACAATATCTACCAGCGGTGGGCTTGAGCTATAACAAATGGTATCAGAGCCCATCACCGAACAGTGCGAGACACTGGTCAGAGTAGGGCTAGACCCTCTCCATAGTAAACACGTTTTAGAAACCTTGAGGGGAAGCCCAGAAGTGAAAGCCCAAAAAGGACAATATTTACTAGCGGTAGGCTTGGGCCGTTACAAATGGTATCAGAGCTAGTCACCAAACAGTGCGAGACACTGGTAGGAGTAGGGCTAGACCCTCTCTATACTAGACGCATTTTAAAAATCTCGAGGGGAAGTCCATAGAGGACAATATCTACTAGCGGTAGGCTTGGGCTGTTACAAATGGTATCAGAGCTAGTCACCGAACGGTGTGAGACACTGGTAGGAGTAGGGCTAGACCCTCTCTATAGTAGATGCATTTTAAAAACCTTGAGGGGAAGCCGGTAAGGGAAAGCCCATAGAGGACAATATCTACTAGCGGTGGGCTTGAGCTATAACAAATGGTATCAGAGCCCATCACCGAACAGTGCGAGACACTAGTCGGAGTAGGGCTAGACCCTCTCCATAGTAGACACGTTTTAAAAACCTCAAAGGGAAGCCCAAAAGGGATAACCCAAAGCGAACAATATCTGCTAGCGATGGGCTTGAGCCGTTACATTGTCTATGCTAGCGACTTAAAGTAGATTTTGATTAACTTTTGTTCTTATGTGTACTCAGAGAAAGGGGACTATTAAGCTGTCCAAATGGAGATAGGTCCCGTAGATCTGCACACCAGGAGGTTGGTGTTTTTTACTCCGACATACTTCTCGAGTCGTTAATAACCTGTCTTGTCTCGTTGCTTTTTAGCTTTTCATGTTCTACTATAATCGTGTCGGGGTGCTTTAGAATGAGTTTAGATTCTCTTCTACTGCTATGACCGTTTCGGTTTTCGTCGATTATCGTAACTAGGAATGCTTTTGTGAAACAACCAATGATTAAAATGAACATTAGATCTTCTTTCACTTTATGTGAACATTTTGGAAAGCCAAGCATAGATCATCCATGATTTTGGTTGATTGCAGGTTATGATAGAAACATTTATGTCATTTTCGAGCTAATCCGTTTCTGTTTTCTTGTAGATGGAGCTCATTTCTAGACTACGGAATCCATTTATTGTGGAGTATAAGGATTCATGGGTCGAGAAGGTAGATCGAGCTTTAATCGCTATAAGTTATTACTAATGTGCTGTTTAAGGTTGCTGTCTACACTTAAAACATGTACAGTTTAACGATATCGATGGTCGTTTAGGATGGTTAAGAATAAATTTCCCGTTATTCTTAAATCATTCGTTCTTACCATTTTATTGTCTCTAGTTCATCCTTCGTATCGGTATGGTCTAATGTGAGATTCCACATCGGTTGGGGAGGAGAATGAAACATGCTTTATAAGGGTGTGGAAACCTCCCCCTAGTAGACGCGTTTTAAAACCTTGAGGGGAAGCCTAGAAGGGAAAGCCCATAGAGGACAATATTTGCTAGCGGTGGTCTGGGGCGTTTCAAATGGTATCAAAGCTAGACACTAGGCAATGTGCCAACGTGGAGTCTGAGTCTCGGAAGGGGGGAGGGGGGCTGGATTGTGAGATCCCACATCGATTGGGGAGGAGAACGAAACATTCTTTGTAAGGGTGTGGAAACCTCTCCCTAGCAGACGCATTTTAAAACCTTGAGGAGAAGCCCAGAAGGGAAAGCCCAAAGAGGACAATATCTGCTAGCGATGGGCTTGGGCCGTTTCAAACGGTACTAGAGCCAGACAACGAGCGATGTGCCAATGAGGAGGAGCCCTAAAGGAGGTGTACACGAGGCAGTGTGCCAGCAAGGATACTGGACTTCGAAGAGGGTGGATTGTGAGATGCTAGCGGTGGGGTTGGGCCGTTTCAAATGATATTAGAGTCAAACATTGAGTGATGTGCCAACGAGGAGGCTGAGCCTTAAAGGGGGTGTACACAAGGCAGTGTACCAACAAGGACGCTGGGCTCCGAAGGGGGTGGATTGTGAGATCCCATATCAATTGGGGAGGAGAACGAAACATTCTTTATAAGGATGTGGAAACCTCTCCCTAGCAAACGCGTTTAAACCTTGAGGGGAAGCTCGAAGAGGACAATATCTGCTAGCGGTGGACTTGAGCCGTTACATCTAATCTAATCTCTTTTGTTATTTCTTTGTTGACAGGGTTGCTATGTGTGCATTATTATAGGTTATTGTGAAGGAGGGGACATGTAAGTACTTTTCTAGCCCAATGTTCATCATGTT
>NW_019646789.1:10853-20459 GCF_002806865.2 Cucurbita pepo subsp. pepo
TTTTTGTCTTGGCCATATAATTTGGATAGAATGGATGGTCATTAGGCACGAAATCTGAACGCCTTGGATGATCCATGGAAAATAAGGCTGTTTCAGCTGTTGGTTTGGACATGTTCGGTTCCCTGGTGCCGGAGTGATCTTTGTGCTGATACTGCCTCGGGATCGAAAGGTTTCGTCTACAAGAACAAGCATTTGATTCATTCACTATCTGTTCGATTTGAGAACGACTTATATGGTCACTCTTGCTCGTATATGATCTCCGAGTTTCATTGAGATTCATGTTTAGTCTCTAAGAAAAGCCAAGAAAAACCAGTAAACAAAGTGAATGTGTAATCGAACAGCTACGAGATGAATCATGGAGTTTACGTTGTATACTTTTTCGAGATTTGTGCCAATGAGACGCTTACGTCGCCTCCTTTCGAGAAGCTCTTCCTCGTCCTCGAGCAGCTGGATCCGACTCACCCGAGCTCGAACTTGGATTGCCATCAAAGCTTGCAGGCTCTTTAAGGTAGCAGCTGTTTGTTTCCTCACAAGATAGCCTCTCACAAGTGCTTGTATCTTAACCAGTGCTCTTAAAGCATGCAATGCTTTCCTTGCCTAGAGCAACAACATAAGCAAATCACAACAAATCTTACATTTTCCTTCCAAAACACTTCACAAACATAGCTTAAAAAAAAAACTCAAGAAAATATATTTTCGGGCCGATATTGTTCACTTTGGGTTTTTCCTTTCAAAATTGTTTTGTTCCCCGAATCTGGATCTCTCACAATCCACCTCCTTCAGGGCCTCGCGTCTTTGCGGGTGAATCTCACAATCCACCCTCCTTCAGGGCCGAACGTCCTCACTGTCACACCGCCTAATGTCCACTCCCTTTTCAAGAATGTTTTGTTCCCCTGATGTGGGATCTCACAATCTGCCCCTTCAGGGCCCAGCGTCCTCACTGACACACTGCTTGGTGTCCACCTTCTTCGGGGTTCAGTCTCCTCGCTGGCACACCACCCGGTGTCTAGCTGTGATACTCTGTTAGGAATCACGAATCTCCACAATAGTATGATATTATCCAATTTAAGCATAAGCTCTCGTGGCTTTACTTTAGGTTTCCCAAAAAAAAAAAAATCTCATACCAATAGAGATGTATTCTTTACTTATAAACCCACCATCATTCTCTAAATTACCCATGGACTCCCTCCCAACAATTCTCAACAATATTAAGAAACAGAAGACATGAAACGAAAAACTAATTACCAAATGAGACCGGTACGCGGATTGGATCGTCGTAGCAGCAGCGTTTCGAGCACTTGATGGTGGCTTCTTCTCATCTGCCATAGCTACATGCTTGAGAGCTTGAATGGTATGAATGGAGCCAACAGATTTAGAAAGCTTATGAGTTAACAGAAGATTTGTCTTTCTAAAACTCCATTTTAGCTTCAAATTTGCAGAGTGATCAGAAAAAGAAGAAGAACCCATCTTCTTCTTCATCTGATTCTTCTGATGTTCTTCCTTTTTCCCAAGAAGAAGATTCAATATCCATTTTGCAGCCTTCCCCATTTTGGCTGAGAAGAAAACTTCAGAAAAGAAATGGGTTTTTGAAATGGTTTCAAAAAGTTCAAATTTTGATCATCAAATTCAAATGGGTTTTTGAAATAATTTCAAAAAGTTCAAATTTTGATCGTCAAATTCAAATGGGTGTGGGACTTTTTGTGTTATGTTTGGCCAGCAACAAAGTTCTTTTATACATGATTTGTTGAAACTGTTGACTTCAAGCAATGTTTTCTTTTCTTTTTTTGTTCTTTTGATTTGTGTTGTTCCTTTTTTGTCTATGGCCTGCAGATTTTTTCTTTCTATGATTAAGCCATTTGCCACTTCTTGAATTATTTTTATATTTTTAAATATAAGAACTGAGGTTGGAAAGGTTCATCCGTAATTAGACTATAAAGCAAATAAGACTCGAGCTTGAGCAACGCCCTAGGACCCAAATGGGATTGGGAAATCGAGATTGGTAAGTTCAAGAACAATCAGACTAGAAAGCAGATAACACTTGAGCTTGAGCAATGTCCAAGATCCAAATGGGCTTTGGATAAATTTAGGGGCAATCGGATTAGAAAGTAGATAAGTCTCTGATAGATGAACACTACTCTCCACAATGGTATGATATTATCCACTTTAAGCATAAGCTCTCATGGGTTTGCTTTGCGCTTCCCCAAAAGGCCTCATACGAATGGAGTTAGTATTCCTCACTTATAAGCCCATGATCATTCCCTAAATTAGTCAATGTGGAACTTCCATCATCCAACAGTCTCGAACTTCAGAAAACGTCCTACAACTCAAATGGATTTGGGTAAGAGAAGAGACCCAAATTCCTATGCTCGGCCTCGATTAGTGGAAGTAGTGAATTTTGAAAAATTTCGACTAAATGTAAAATTTATTTAGACGTGAACTAAATTAAAAAAAAAAAAAATTATTAAAAATATAGAAATTAAAATATAGTCAAATTTAACATATTTATAATTTGAAATAATAATAATAATAATAATAATAATAATAATGCCGACTTTCATCCCTGTTCAACAAGTGAGTCGAAAAATAAAAAAACATTCGTTAAAGATTTTAGGTCAAACTCGAACGTACAAGAACTTGTTCTTTTGAAGATATTCAAATAAAAATATAATAATTTAATTTTGAATAACAATTGACTTATTATATTTTTCAATTTTGTAACAATCATTTTAATATATAATAATTTAATTTTGGCAATTCAATCCCTACTCTAACAATTTCATCATTTAATTAAATGTTGATTTTTATGGTTTAAGATGTAGAAATTTGAGCTTAAACATATGAAATCCCTTTAAATACACTAATTTTTTTCAATTCTGAAGTACAAATGGATACAAAAATTACATTTATTCCATCCCAAATTGAGCATATCATCAGCAAAAATTTGAAATCAAGCTGATTGTTACCAATAAATCATGAACAGGAAGAACAAAAAAAGTTGCAATTCGAACCTCTAATTTAGGGTTTAGGAGGAGGCGAAGGAATTGTAACAGTTTTCAGAAGAACTCACCAATGGAAGTAAATGGAAACGGAAATCATTTGGTTTTGATGTCGATTCCATCTTTTCCGGCGATGATTACGGCGGTCGCCATGTCCAAGAACAATCCGTGCTCCACTACTCCTTCAAACGCCGAGATCTCTTTACCGGCGGCCAATCCGTCCTTAATCGGAGTCTTGAAATACAAATCAACTATGTAATTCGAGTTATCGGTGACGTACGGCTTCCCGTCGGCTTCCAATCGGAGCTTAGCCTCGCAACCTTCGTCCTTGAACAGATCTTGAAGCCTTACCAAATTGTGTTTCCAGCAGAACTGAACGACTTCAACCGGCATCGCGAGGCCGCTTCCACCGAGGCCGTCAACCAATTTAGTTTCATCGACGACGACGACGAACTTATCGGAAGCGGCTTCCACCATTTTCTCACGCAAGAGAGCGCCGCCGCGGCCTTTGACGAGATTCAGATCTGGATCGACTTCATCAGCGCCATCGATGGCCAAATCGAGATGCGGATGGTCGTCCAAGACAGAGAGAGGAATTCCTAATGACCTAGCTTGCTCCTCCGTCCGCTTCGAGGTAGGGATTCCAACAATGTCTCTCAATTGATTACTCTTGAGAAGTTCGCCAATCTTGGCGACGACGAAGGCGGCGGTGGAACCAGTGCCGAGGCCGAGGACCATGCCGCTCTTGACATACTCGACGGCTTTGTCGGCGGCGAGCTTTTTAAGGTCGTCTTGAGTGAGAGTGGAGACGGAGCGGGCTTGGACGGAGAGAGGTCGGCAATGGGCGGAGAGATTTATGGATTTTGGGGAGCGGAGGAGAAGGTTGGCTATGGAGGAAACATGGCGGGAGGAGGAGAGAGAAGGAGGAGAGATAAAGGAGAGGGAAGCCATGGATGAGAAAGGGATTAGGGATTTGAGCTTTTCTGTGTTCTTTCTTCTTCGTTCTTTCTCTCCACTTTCCCTATCCAAACTCCGATGGCCAAATAATTTCCAATTTTATTTATTATTTTTTATTATATAAAAAAGAAGGAAATTTTTTTAGCTTTTGGTTTGATTTGTGAAATGGACATTTATTTTTTATTCTATAACCTCGAGATTTAGGTTATGATGAATTGACGAGATTTCACTTACGTCTATAACCTCGAGATTTAGGTTATGATGAATTGACGAGATTTCATTTAGGCCTAGAACCTCGAGATTTGGGTTAGGACGAATCGGTGAGATTTCACTTAGGTCTATAACCTCGAGACTTAGGTTAGGATGAATTAACGAGATTTCACTTAGGTCTATAACCTCGAGATTTAGGTTAGGACGAATCGACGAGATTTCACTTATGTCTATAACCTTGAGACTTGGGTTAGGACGAATTGACGAGATTTCACTTAGGTCTATAACCTCGAGATTTAGGTTAGGATGAATCGATGAGATTTCACTTAGGCCTATAACCTCGAGACTTAGGTGAGGACGAATCAACGAGATTTCACTTAGGTTTATAACCTTGAGACTTAAGTTAGGACGAATTGACGAGATTTCACTTAGGTCTATAACCTCGAAACTCAAATTTTTACGTGGCGTTTGATGTTCAGACACTAATGAAATACACACTCAAACTTCGACGTTATGATGCTGATGAAATGCATACCATGATGCTCAATCATTCCCTTGTGGATCGTTTCACGAGTTTGATTCAAGCTTTAAAAGGGTATGGATTGAGCTCGTAATGCTCTGTAAAACTATCGAAAAGAAGATAAAAGGTGAGACAAGATCGAGTAATTTTTCAGAGATTTGACGTTTTTATAACCCAAGAGTAAAAAGACAATTTTACCCTTAGAAAAACCATCAATCCCTTTTCATGAATCACTTCAAGAATATATATATATATATATATTTTATTTGTGAATGATATAACTTAATGACTAAATTTGTAAATTAACCAAATATATATATATATATTAATTATGATTTAACGATGCATCTAGGGTTTAGAGGGGGATTAGATTCTTGATGGGCCCACAAGCTTGTAGAATATGGAGTCGGGTTATTGGGTATGACCCGACCAAGATTCGGGTCAAAAGGCGATTCCTACCGGACCTTTCCGCCTCCTCACGCGACCACTTTTGAGCGCATTGGAATTTACACAGAATTCATTCCCATTTTCCTTCTTTTTTTTTGCTTCTCCTCTCGTTCGATTAGCTATGGCTGCCGCATCTGCAACCGCTATTCATCGGAATCAGGTGAGTGATTCAAGTTCTTGCGGCGTTTGGTTATTAAATTCATGCTTAGTTTTCGAGAAATGATTATGGATGATGTTTAAACTTGAATCTGGCTGGGAGTTTCAGGATTGTATTGCTTTAAGCTTGGTTTTTTTTTTCTTTTTCCTCATACTGATGCTTCGTTTTTAACCAGGTTGATCTGTCCGACTTCATTAATTGGTCTGGCGTTGAGTGCCTTAACCAGAATTTCAGCCACACTTTTACAAATGCTCTTAACCAGGTGCTGTTTATTATTATTTTGACTCGAGCTGTTAGTCAGTTGCTCGTACTTCATTGTTGTTTTTGAATTTCTTAAATAATTCATTTTTATGAAGTTAAAGATGATGCTGAGTTAGACTCGCGTTCTTCCACAATATAATTTGCATCTATTATTCCTTTCTAATTGCAAGAGATGGGAAGTTGTGAATATGGAGGTCAGCAAGGTTGGCTAGGTAGATGGAAGTTGATGAATATAAATTTAGCTCTTTGGGTCAAGTTGGCGAATAATTCCCTTTGAAAATAGATGTTGTTCAATTCATTGATTTCTGTTTTTCATCTTATAAGCCATCTTTGTGATATTGAGTTACGAAATTTGTCGAATCTTTCTCTGTTTTAGTAGTACGCGTAGTTGGGTTCTTCACTCTGATTTTGGAGGCTAAAATCTCAAAGAAGATAAAGTTTTTCACCTACCTGATTTCCTTGGGTAGATTATACTTACACCATAGACTTCGTCTAAAAGCCTTCATCTATGGTTTTGGGCCATCAGTCGTGTGTGTTGTATATGAAAGCAATAAAAGATGCTGATCATTTGCTATAGAGATGTCGCTTTGTTGTGAAAATTAGAACGATTTTTGCACATGTTTGGAGTTAGTTTGACTACTCCCAAAGATTGTAGGGATGAGGTGGAGAAGGTGCTTGTTAACCCAAATTTCCATGATTAGGGTCTGAATCAATGGCAAAAAATGTCTTCACAAATTTATTGAATCCATGGCTCGAAAAGAAATAAAGTATTCTAAGGGTAGTCTTGAAAGAGTCTTGAAATATGGAACATCTTAATATCTCTATATTCCAGTGTTCTCATCTAAAGTGTTATGAAATTATATCTTATGTTTTTATTTTTATCTATTGGACCAACCTATTGTAATTTTGTTTCAGGTTTTGTTTTTAGATTGCTATTTGTTTGGGCCACTTTTCTTATACATTCATTTGATGTATTATAAATATAAACGTCAAAATATCATTTTGGTTCTTCAACTTTGGACTAAATTTGAATATTTTGAAAGAAGGACTAAAATAGAACAAGTTCCAAAGTGGAAGGACAAAAATGATACTATAACCTAAAATAATTTTTTTTAATGATAAAATAGGTTTCTCTTTTTCCCCTTAATTTATTCCTAACAGGGAAATATTATACCGAGGGTTTGAAGCAACTTTTTTTTTCCTAAATTAGACTTGTAGGGATAATGATAGCTTGCTTTTGGAGAGTGATGCAGATGAGCAGCTTTTGATATATATACCTTTTAACCAAGTCATTAAATTGCATTCCTTGGTCATTAAGGGACCTGAAGAGGAAGGTGAGTACTCTATCTATTACACCATTTTTTAATTCTAGTTCATGGTTTCTTCTCTCCTGAGTATTTCAGTACTGCTTGCATGTATATCGTAGTTCATCTCATCTATTGGCATAACAATTTTGTAACGTGGCTTACAATCCAACGTGGTCACTGAGGGTATGATAGTTCCATTTTAAATTTTTACTATTTGATTATTGTTATTTTGGGTTATCCACTCAAAATAACAGTCCTCTAGTCTTGTAAATCCCTTGTTGTACTGCAGTTTCTTGCTGTGGTGAGGGAGTAATGGACTACGGGCAGAGGAATGGAAAAATTTTCAGGGTTGGATAGAAACACAACATTGAGTTTCGGAGTGCATAAATGTGCTTTATATCAAAAACTTTTGTAATTGTCTCTTTACTTAATCGCATTCAATCGAGAAGTTCTTTTTTTTTTTTCTTTTTTCTTTTTTCTAGTAATTCTTGGCTGTGGAAGGATATCTAATCCTAATCCTCCCTGCCCTTTATTTACTCTCGCACCGCTATGTATTTCTTCTATTCAAAGAATATATGCAACATCTCATTTTAAATGAAAAAAGTACTGTATCACTTCGTCAAGAACGTACATATTGTCTTTCACCTTTCTGTATTTTGTTCTGCTTAACTGTCAAATCACAGGGTTTTAATATTGAGGTTATTCTCCAGGCCCTAGGACTGTAAAGCTTTTCTCAAACAAGGAGAATATGGGATTTGGGTAAACGAACTGTTTTCTTTAGTTAATATTTGGTGCAAGTGTTTTCTAAATATTATAATCTGATGATTGTTTGTTTCATGAACGTTGCAGCAATGTCAATGACTACCCTCCCAGTGACACGATTGTGCTCTCCCCAGATAATCTTACGGTAGATTTTCCCATACTTGTATCTGTATCTCATCACAAAATGGAAAACTCTTTAGGTGAGACTATACACAGAAACTGGGAGATCATTGTTTATTGTTATGCTTTGTAGGGAAAGCCAGAAGTTGTAAAGTACGTGAAATTTCAAAATGTTCGTAGGTAAGTCATTGCTGTCATCAGAGTTAGTTTTCTTCATTTAGATCGTATATTGAAAGTCCCTGTTGATTGTTCTGAACTATTCAATTTTTTATCAGCTTGACAATTTTTATAGAGGATAACCAATCTGGAGCTGACGTTACAAAAGTTCAAAAGATTGCCTTGTATGGAACAACGTAAGTTGTTTTAACAATTACCATTATATTTCATTTGAGTTAATTTTATCTTCATCTTGCTATGTCTAACTGAATTACTACATTGCACAATCAGCAAGCTTAGATGAGATGACTTTATGTTTAGATTACTTTGACCAATAGAGTAATAGCATATGAACGTACATTTAAAGGGGACGCATTTTCGAGGAAAGTAATAAGTGAAGCAATGCTTAGATAGTTCATCTCTGGAAATTCCATTCTAGAGTTTTGCTACTTGATGTTGGCTGACAAAGAATTTAAACCTCCTCCTTCTTTATAGATTATTTAATTAGTGTAACGGTCCAAGCCCACCACTAGTAGATATTGTTTTCTTTGGGCTTTCCTCAAAACTTTTAAAACGTGTCTGCTAAGGAGAGATTTCCACGCTCNAATTTAAACCTCCTCCTTCTTTATAGATTATTTAATTAGTGTAACGGTCCAAGCCCACCACTAGTAGGTATTGTTCTCTTTGGGTTTTCTCTCAAAGTTTTTAAAACGCGTCTGCTAAAGAGAGGTTTCCACGCTCNATAAAGAATGCTTCGTTCTCCTCTCCAACTGATGTGGGATCTTACAATTAGTATATGCATNAATGCTTCGTTCTCCTCTCCAACCGATGTGGGATCTTACAATTAGTATATGCATTTCTTATTGGCAACCATAGTAGTAAGATAACAAATAGTCCTCTCGAGTTCTTTTCTTCGTATGTTGTTCCACGATGAGCAATGCATGTCTTTTGCTTTAGGGGATAGCATCAAGTACAAACTATAGTCCTCCATGAATTATATAGACCATCTCATATACTGTAATCTAAATTTATATCGCACATTTTGGGATTGTGATCNTTCTTTTCTTCGTATGTTGTTCCACGATGAGCAATGCATGTCTTTTGCTTTAGGGGATAGCATCAAGTACAAACTATAGTCCTCCATGAATTATATAGACCATCTCATATACTGTAATCTAAATTCATATCGCACATTTTGGGATTGTGANCCTCCATGAATTATATAGACCATCTCATATACTGTAATCTAAATTTATATCGCACATTTTGGGATTGTGATCCATGATGGGATTGGAATAGAGGAAACAACATTCAACTCCATTTCATTATTTCCTTATGCTTGGTGAAGTGTTGAAGTTGTTGATCTGTTATGCAGGGTTGAAACAACTGACATGAAGGGTCTGAAGAAGATCGAGGATCACTGAATGCAAAAAGAGAGGAATCATGGTCTCTCTCTCTCTCTCTCTCTCTCCCTCTCCCTCTCTCTCATATGATTATGATTATGAGTAATTGATATCAAAGATCAATTTGCAGTAAAGATAAGAACTATTTAATGGGTTTTGATGTCATATTCTAGAATTTTGACGAGTTTGTATACTTGTTCGATCAGTGGCGCGTAGTTCATTCCATGTATCACACCTATGCACATTGTTAGGTAGTTTACAAGGAGGATCAATGGTGATAAACTCTCTAACTTTTAGCTCTGCTTGATGA
>NW_019646790.1:0-1346 GCF_002806865.2 Cucurbita pepo subsp. pepo
AGTTTATTAGTATAATCTTGAACGATATGTTGTTGACATATAGGAGGATCATGTTTAACTAATAACCTAAATGGTCTGTTGTATATGAATAAATTTAGGTGTCTTATCTTTGTAACAACATGAATACGACCCACTTGATAATTGTTACATAAGATTTGATTCAAATTATGGGATGATCGTATGCAACTTGATCTTAGTTCTAAGTGAGTTATGAATTCCTACGTCAGCTTTTGTAGCCAATTCAATGACTACCATTTCGGGGACTTAACCAAACAGGAAGTTGGGAACATAATCTTACAAGATGGAATTCACTCGTTGCCATATATAGCAAGTGGACGAGTAGGAGGAGGCCCCGTCACCGGGGAGGAACTTGGTTTATGGTTGAATCATAAACAAATTGTTCAATAGATAATCATTAGTACTTACGGGATAAGATGTAGTTACAAGAGTAAAATGAACCTTTGATCAAGTTGTAATTATGAACAACTTGTCAATGATCGACTTATTTGCAGTGATTATGTAACAATCCTATTTTTCTTATAAAATAGAGACGTCACTATGTGCATAACATGCCTAACATATGCGAGAATTCACTAAGAACAATCACAAGTAAGTGTTGTCATGGACTTAAACGTTTGTAAAATTTGTTTAAAATAAAGGTATAATGATATCGACCATAATAGCGAAAATCAAAATGCAAGAATTTTGAGAGGAACGAAAACACCATGATCTAGCCTAAGGGCTACGACGTTAAATGTAAAGGTGACTACCCTAACTTCATTCTCATGACCTCAATAACGACATTGTCATATATACAAGGGCAACTTACCTTTATCTGAAAAAGAAGTAACACGTGGCTTGAGTTTTTAAGGAAATACTCAATAAGTAGCCTCACTATTGGGGCCGAGAATTTCAATTACATGCATCATAGAGGAATCTTATTTTTTTTATAAAGCATCATGACCTTGAACTCTACCTTTCAGTTGGGCGAAATTAGGTGTGTATTACATCTCTATTCATGGTCCACACGCATCCGGATCCATCAGTTGGGCTCGTATACGTACCCCATAGGCCTAACCTTCAGATAGTGCACACTCATGCTACCAAAGCTAAGAAGGAAAAGGAGCCCACATAATATCATGGCGTACAGAAATATCATAATGTATGCGTTCGTACTAATCATAACAAGGAATATCTCGATGCACGTGATACACATAATGCATAAAACCTCATAGTATCAAATTATGATATATATTTATGAGGTAAGTCATTCCTATGAGACATGCATACGTATACTGAACATAAATATATGATACATGCTTCCTATACCAAACATATCTCTCATG
>NW_019646790.1:8700-9874 GCF_002806865.2 Cucurbita pepo subsp. pepo
TATATATATATATATATATATATATATATATATATAGTTAGCTGAAATGATTGATTTGATTTGGATGATGATTTAATTTTCATCACTATATAAGCTATAATAACTTTATTTAATAAATGAAGCTAGACGTGTTTTAAAATCGTAAATCTGACAGTGATACGTAATAGGCTAAAACGAACCATATATGCTAGTGGTGGGTTTGGGGTGTTACATATGATATTAGAGCCAGACACTAGGCAGTGTGCTGGCGAGGACACTGAACTCCTACGAAGTAGATTGTGAGATCCCACGTCGGTTGGGGAAGAGAACAAAACATTTCTTATAAGTGTGTGAAAACCTCTCCCTAGTAGACGCGTTTTAAAATCGTGAGACTGATGGCGATATGTAATGAGCCAAAGCGGACAATATTTGTTAGCAGTGGGTTTTAGTTGATACAGTAACCGAAACCATATCTGAATAAGAGTGAACTTAAGGTATGATTCTTGAGAAAAAACTCATAAGAATTGAAGTTATTATCCACTTTTTTAGGGTTTAGTCGTAGCAACTCTAAAGTTAAACGTGTTTTTTTATGGAGCAATTCTATGAATCTTGACCTCGAGAAAATTCTTATAGGAAACATATCTCGAAAGAAAACTCGTTAGTCTGTGGAGAAAGATTTCATTTTAAGAAACGAGGAGTAAATAACGTAGCTATGTTGTATAGATACAGAAGAATGTCGAGGCTATAGAAGCAAGCAATAAGTAACGTAACTATGTCATGAGTGATCTCGAAAATGTTAAGGTCATCTCGTGCCGAGTTCAGATTCCAAATCTTCGACCCGAGAGATTATACTAATTCAAAATTTAAAACAAATTTTAATTGTTTTTTAATGTTAAAAAGGAGGAAGGAGAATGGAGAAATATCGGGTTGGAAGGAAACCCGGAATCCACGGGTCGGGTCTTTTATGGTACTTGTTTTTGACCCACGCCGACACACCAACATCCTCCACTTATATTCCGCCACGTGGAATATACGAATACAACATAATCTGACGTGGCGGTATAGGGTTCACCAGAGAAAGTCAAATGTGTTGTTTCCATCAAATGGATAATGGATGCACATGCATGTACCCACTTACCAATTTTCAATATCTTTTTAAAATATATATTTTTTAATAAATAATATATATATATAT
>NW_019646790.1:14834-20418 GCF_002806865.2 Cucurbita pepo subsp. pepo
TTTTTTTTTTTTTTTTTTTTTTTTTTTTTTTTTTTTTTTTTTTTTTTTTTTTTTTTTTATTGATCTACTTTAGAAGATTATGAAAAATACTACTGTGAGATCTCACTTTGATCAGAAAGGGGAACGACCCATTCCTTATAAGGGTGTGAAAATCTCTCNAGAAACACGTAAAGTAGGGTAAGTGGATTGAAGAGAAGAGGTACAATAAAGGGTTTGTAAAGGTAGGGCATTGGGATTGAGTTGAAGATAGAAAATCTAAGTTAGAAAGGATAGGGTTTTGGCAGAGAAGAGTTTAATTGGGTTGGAAGAGACATTCTTTGTTACCCTTAAAACCATGTATTTGCCCCACAATTTGCAGGACACAGTGCCTTACAGACGTCCCACAACCTCTGGTCCCAAACAAGTTTAGGGTAGTGAGTGCCTTAGCGTGTTCATCTTTCTCACCTCCTAAAAAATTCACATATGGAATAAATGGCTTAATTTTGTGTAATGTTTTGCATTGTCCTCTTCCTCCTACCATATCATAAATGATGTCTTATTTAAGGCTTCAATAAGAATACGATAAACACCTTGAATGTCGGCTCGGTGCAAACCCTAACACAATAATTGTATCGTTACTAGTCGCCTCTTTAGCTTTAGCCGTAAAGCATGATAGTCGACTTGCTATAAAGTAGCTTATTCCGCTTGAGTTTTAAGACATAAGTATCTATTGATAGACAAATCTTCTCTAAAGTACAACAATTGCCTCATTACGACAGTAGTTTCTTTGATATGAATCTCGTACTATAGATCTTGTTGGGTTTGATCTAAGAGATCTGTGAATGCATTATTTAGTGGGTGTTTTTTTATTGATCTACTTTAGAAGATTATGAAAAATACTACTGTGAGAGCTCACTTTGATCAGAAAGGGGAACGACCCATTCCTTATAAGGGTGTGAAAATCTCTCTCTAGCACACTCATGCCCAACTACTGTGAGATCTCACTACGAGCAGAGAGGGGAACGACCCATTCCTTATAAGGGTGTGAAAATCTCTCTCTAGCATACTCATGCCCAACTACTGTGAGATCTCACTTCGATCAGAGAGAAGGGAACGACCCATTCCTAAGGGTGTGAAAATCTCTCTCTAGCATGTTCATGTCCAGAAGGAAAAACCCAAAGAGAACAATATTTGTTAATGCTGGGCTTGAGCGGTTACAAAGGGTATCAGAGTCAGTCACAGGGCGATGTGCGAGCGAGAATGTTGGACTGTGAGATATCGACATCGAACGGTGTGCCAGCAAAGACGCTGGGTCTCCAAGATAGATGGATTGTGAGACATCGGTTGGAGAGAACATTTATTACAAGGGTGTGAAAACTTCTTCCTACTAGGAAGTCAGGATCTAGAGCTGAGCTTGGACTGTTACAACTATTTTTTTGGTGGCGTGTGAAATAGATATATTTTATTTTTTAAAAGTATTGAAAAATGCATGCAAATTTTAAAAAGAAAAAAAGAAAAAAGACATGTCGGAAACAAAGTAAAATTATTACACCTACATGAGCTAGTTGTGTTGGGTGTTGCTTTCCTAGAACATAAGATGGTCCAAGTGCTTTAAAGTAAGAGGCCCATCAACCATCATAATACAACCAACAAAACAACAAGACCATAGTTTTGTTGTGTTTGGACCATTATGGGCCATTAAATAGCTCTTATCCCCTTCCCAAATTCTTAAGATCGATGCCCGTTTTTCGCATCGGATGACTCTGACATTTTTCTACGACATGATCACATTACAAACCGACACAGGTCAATTCAACATGCTTTGTCCTAACTCATATGTTTCTTAGAAAAAAATTTAGACGATCATCTAACATAGAATTGTTCGAAGTAAAGCATTGACCTACAAAGAGCAAGGAAACAAAATTTGACTACAACACTTCTTCGAAGACTCTCGTTAACTTGAACGAATTTTAAACCCTAAAAAATAACTACTTAAGGTGTTTACGAAGATGTTCTTTAGGAAGTCCTAGGAATTGTCCTAAACATAAGTTGTTTCAATGTTTGGTTCAATGATTCCTAGATTTAAATTATCAAACGTTGTTGTATAATCTTTTACACATTGACTCTAGTTGTTCTTATTTTTTCCTCGTTTGTTCATTAAGACATTGATGAAAAGTTTTCCTCATCTCGGGATCAAAATTAAAAGGATAAACCCCTTTGCACATGCACATCTACAAGAAAAATTCTCTCGAGAGATATGCTTTGTTCTAACGAAATGATCTCTCATTAGTTTTTTATTGCTATTAGCATGCATGTTGTTGTAAACGTACATAGGTGGTCAGTCTAAGAACTCTGGTCATTACCGTGCTAAAAACTTAGTAATTGAAAACGTTTGTGCTTATTTGAAAAACTTTTGGGTGAGAAGCTTCCGTGCTAATGCAAGTGCATGCCAACAAGTATACGTATGTTCTCCGACCTTTTAATGGAGATATAACCTATTATGTGATCACAAATTATCAACTCGCTATTTTGCATAGTGAACTGCATCAATACACCTATTTAATCTTTTGTTTCTTCTGCAAATGATCTTATCGTTGTTCTTATGACCAAACGCGATGTCATCTTTTGTCGGTAGTAATGAAATCAAAATAGAGAAATAGAGAAAGATTGAAAAAGATATCGAACGAAAAGGAAAAGCGGTAAAAAGACAAAGGGATCGAGAGGAGAAGAGAAGTGATGTTGCACAAAAAAAAAAAAACTCTAAAAGTTGTCTGTGAAGTTGAAGTTTTGTTGAAATCGAGACACGAAATTCCGTTCCTTTCACCCTAAGTTAAAGAGCCAATCATTGGCATCTTAGAAATTTTATCGGGATCAATATTGAAATAGGAGGCGAAAATGGAAATGGGAAATTACGTCCCCGCTTCATAGACCTCTCTATTTACGGGGCGTTGATTTATTGTATCGTATAAATGAATGGGTATTTTAGGAATTGAACTACACAAGATTACAACTATGACGTGTTGATCATTTTCTTCTCGAACAGTAAAAAAAATAAAAAAAAAAATTATAAAAAAAATAAAAATAAAAGTAAGATACATTAATTTACAAACAAACGTGTGGGTAAGAATTTGGATGAAACCTTCTCCTTCTAGCTATTAACAATTGCTCCTCTCGATGGACTAACAATGGCGGTGGAATCGCCGACCATTCTTGAAGAACTCACCATCGTTAAGTCTCCTCCGCCCACGCCGCCGTTTCTGTCCAAACCCGCCGCCCATCGTCGGAGTATTCTCAACAGCGACGCCGCTTTCCGCCGTCCCCTCATCGTCCCACTCCCCATCATCTCCCAAATGACTCTCTCAATTCCAGCCATCGATGCCAGCTCCGTCACCATGTCGGACCCACCTTGCCGGCACATTGTCACCAGAGCCGCCGCCGCGCTCTCTCGAGCCCTATCGGAGCCCTCTCTCAAAACCGCCCCCAATTTCTTAATCAGATTGAAAGCCGAAGCAATCGCCACAAATCCCCCTTTCCTCACTACCATTTCCAGAATCGTCACCGCCTCCTCCGGTAAACTGTTCATCACATGGCTCACCGTCTCCATAACCCCACCTTCAATTAACCTCCCGACGGTCTCTCGATCACCGGCTAATGTTAGAATCGTCACCAGAGCATCCCTCTTCGAACTAATCGGCCCGTCTTTGGCCAAATCGAGCAATCCCCTTATGACACGTGTCTTCCTTCCTAATCTCCGCCGGTAACTATGGACACTGGATAGGCTGAAGATTGTGGCAGCGGCGTTCCCTTTCGCCTCCCACGTGGCGCCGGACCGGAGCACCTCAATCACTCCAATCAACGCGCCGTCCGTCTCCATAATCAGAGACTTGTTCGCTTCAAGAATAGAGAGGTTGAGCACTGTCGTGACGGCGTTAACTTGGAGAGTCGGGTCGTCGGAGATGAGGTGACGTACAAGCAACGGCAGAGCTCCGGCTTGCGCGATGAATCCACGGCTGCCGGAATCTGTTTTGGCCAAAACGCGAAGCTCGTAAACGACGCCGTTCGCGTCGTTTACGGAATCTAATGGCGTTGCGAGTTTGTTAACAAGAAACGACGCCGTCATTCTCATTGCTTCCAAAGCCGCTTTGTTTAACGTAACGCCGTTAATACCCCCCTTGTTACTTTCCGTTACGTCAAACGGAATTCTCTCCTGACGGCACCACATCGCTATCAAATTTTTCAAAGCCCGGTTCGGAATTAGGTCCGTGTGGGCCAGAGTCTGACCTGTCTTGGGACACGTGTTATGCCCAGATTCAATCCAGAGCGTAATGGCCGCACGATCGTACGTATGACCTGTCGCCACGACTACAGGATCGTGCATTAAATCCAGACTAATCGGACACCTGAAATCCGCTGGTAAAGCCAAATCGGAGATCGAATCCTTCCGCTGAAATCCAGATCCCGGCGTCGATGCGCCGTAGAGAACGCATTTCGCGTAACGAACAAATCCGATCAACGCAATCACATCAGATCTCGATTTCTCATCCGTTTGATTCTGTACTTCGTCTTCCAGATTCTCGATTTCCTCTCTGCAACTCGAAGAATCTCGAAGATCAATCCTCGAGAAAATCTCTGACAACTCGGTATAATCCGGAACGATTTCGTCTCTAATCCGATCGATCGTTTTCAAAACTCTGAATCGAAGATCTTCATCTCTCGGATCGACGAAGGCGGAGGATTCGGAGCAATGATTTCTCAAGAGATAGAACAATTCCTCAACGTCTTCCGTTAATCCAGCGTCCTTCACAGGAAAAATATCAAGAAGAGTCGATAAATCCAAGGTGAGTTCATGAAAATTATTAGCAATAGATTCGTTCTGTGTAAGTAGCCACATCTTGCTTCCATTAGAACAGTCTTCAATCAAGGTCTTGATTCTCTGCAAAACGATATACATTTCTTCGAGACAGAGCGAGGCAGAGGCCGAAAGAGAAACAATCCGATCGCGGCGGAAATCCTCGAGAATAACCTCGAGCAATCGCGATTTTCGAATCATGGAGTTGGAGTAGCGGTTGAGAAGGAAGTGAAGCGGTTTCATGGCGGAGATTTCTTGGCAGAGAGAGAGAAGCGAGTCGAGGAGAGCTTGTGCGGAGAAATTTGGGGAGACGAATGCCGCCGCCGACGGCCGGCGCTTCCTCGGTGGAAAAGAATGANATATACATTTCTTCGAGACAGAGCGAGGCAGAGGCCGAAAGAGAAACAATCCGATCGCGGCGGAAATCCTCGAGAATAACCTCGAGCAATCGCGATTTTCGAATCATGGAGTTGGAGTAGCGGTTGAGAAGGAAGTGAAGCGGTTTCATGGCGGAGATTTCTTGGCAGAGAGAGAGAAGCGAGTCGAGGAGAGCTTGTGCGGAGAAATTTGGGGAGACGAATGCCGCCGCCGACGGCCGGCGCTTCCTCGGTGGAAAAGAATGAGGAGAAACCGCCATAGATGGAAGAGAAAGCTTGAGGAAAGGAGAAGGAATTGAACAGGTTGTTGTTTGGATGCCATTTTTGTTGGTTTTTCCATTTAATTTATGTTTTGAATTAAGAAAAAAAAAAAAAAAAA
>NW_019646791.1:0-661 GCF_002806865.2 Cucurbita pepo subsp. pepo
AAACGTCGACCGTGACTCAGTTTTTTTAGCACGGACTTCAAGCGAACCAGATTACGGATTCCGAATTAGGGTTAGATTTGATGAACTCCGTTTTTTCGATCGAAATTCTATTCTAAATCATCAAGACTAATCATTCCCCAAAAATGTTTCGAGAAACGTCGACCGTGACTCCTTTGTTTTAGCACGGACTTCAAACGTCCCAGATTAGGGTTTCCGAACTAGGGTTAGATTTGAAGTACTCCGTTTCCCCGATATTCTATTCTAAATCATCAAGCCTAATCCAATCGTTCCCCACAAAAATTTATAAAACGTCGACAGCGACACGATTTTTTTAGCACAGACTTCAAACGTCCAAGATTAGGTTTTCCGAATTAGGGTTCTATTTGAAGCACTCCGTTTCTTCGATATACTATTCTTAATCATCGAGCCTAAACTAATCATTCCCCACAAAACTTTTAAAAAACGTCGACCGCGACTCGGTTCTTTTAGCACGGACTTCAGACGTCCCAGATTAAGGTGTCCGAATTAGGGTTCGATTTTAAGCACTCCGTTTCTTCGATATTCTATTTTAATTCATCGAGCCTAACCTAACCATTGCCCACAAAACTTTTAAAAAACGTCGACCGCGACTCGGTTTTTTTAGCACGGACTTCAAACGTCC
>NW_019646791.1:1261-1938 GCF_002806865.2 Cucurbita pepo subsp. pepo
CGAATTAGGGTTAGATTTGAAGTACTCCGTTTCCTCGATATTCTATTCCAAATATCGAGCCTCATCAAATCATTCCGCACAAAACTTTTATAAAACGTCGACCGCGACTCAATTTTTTTAGCACAGACTTCGAACGTCCCAGATTAGGGTTTCCGAATTCGGGTTCGATTTGAAGCACTCCAATTCTTCGATATTATATTCTTAATCATCGATCCTCATCTAATCATTGCCCACAAAACTTTTATAAAACGTCGAACGCGACCCAATTTTTATAGCACGGACATCAAACGTCCCAGATTAGGGTGTTCGAATTAGGTTTGGAGCACTCCGTTTTCTCGAACGAAATTCTATTCTAAATCATAAAGACTAATCATTCCCTATAAAAGTTTCGAGAAACGTCGACCGTGACTCCGTTCTTTTAGAACGGACATCAAACATCCAAGATTAGGGTTTTCGAATTTGGGTTAGATTTGAAGCACTCCGTTTCTTTGATCGAAATTCTATTTGAAATCATTAAGACTACTAATCATTCCGCAGAAAGGTTTCGAATCCCAGATTAGGGTGTTCGAATTAGGGTTAGATTTTTGAGCCCTCCGTTTTCTCGAACGAAATTCTATTCTTAATCATAAAGACTAATCATTCCCTATAAAAGTTTCGAGAAACGTCGACCGTGACTC
>NW_019646791.1:9564-10050 GCF_002806865.2 Cucurbita pepo subsp. pepo
TCGATATTCTATTCTAAATCATCGAGCCTAATCTAATCATTCCCCACAAAACTTTTATAAAACGTCGAACGTGACTCAATTTTTTTAGCACAGACTTTAAAAATCCCAGATTAGGGTTTCCGAATTCGGGTTCGATTTGAAGCACTCCGTTTCTTCGATATTATATTCTTAATCATCGATCCTAATCTAATCATTCCCCACAAAAGTTTTATAAAACGTCGAACGCGACTCAGTTTTTTTAGCACGGACTCCAAACGACCCAGATTAGGGTGTTCGAATAGGGTTAGATTTTGGAGCACTCCGTTTTCTCGAACGAAATTCTATTCTAAATTATAAAGACTAATCATTCAATATAAAGGTTTCGAGAAACGTCGATCGTGACTCTGTTCTTTTAGAACGGACTTCAAACGTCCCAGATTGGGGTTTTCGAATTTGGGTTAGATTTGAAGCACTCCGTTTCTTCGATATTCTATTCTAAATCATCGA
>NW_019646791.1:19552-20229 GCF_002806865.2 Cucurbita pepo subsp. pepo
GGTTCGATTTGAAGCACTCCGTTTCTTCGATATTCTATTCTAAATCATCGAGCCTAATCTAATCATTCCCAACAAAATTTTTATAAAACGTCGACCGCGACACGGTTTTTTTATCACGGACTTCAAACATCCCAAGTTAAGGTGTCTGAATTAGGGTTCGATTTTAAGCACTCCGTTTCTTCGATATTCTATTTAAATCATCGAGCCTAATCTAATCATTCCCCCACAAAACTTTTATAAAACGTCGAACGTGACTCAGTTTTTTTTAGCACGGACTTCAAACGTCCCAGATAAGGGTGTCCGAATTACGGTTAGATTTGAAGCACTTCATTTTTTCGATCGCAATTCTAATCTAAATCATGGAGACTAATCATTCCCCATAAAAGTTTTGAGAAACGTCGACCGTGACTTTGTTCTTTTAGCACAGACTTCAGACGTCCCAGATTACGGTTTCCGAATTGGGGTTAGATTTAAAGCACTCCGTTTCTTCGATATTGTATTCGAAATCATGGAGCCTAATCTAATTATTCCCCCACAAAACTTTTAAAAATCGTCGACCGCGACTCGATTTTTTAAGCACGGACTTCAAACGTCCCAGATTAGGGTTTCCGAATGAGGGTTACATTTGAAGCACTCCATTTTTTGATCGAAATTCTATTCTAAATCATCAAGACTAA
>NW_019646792.1:0-20157 GCF_002806865.2 Cucurbita pepo subsp. pepo
TTATACAGTGAAAGAAGGGAAAGTCAAGACGAAACAAGAATTCTCCTGACCGGAACGTGACCTGTTTACAAAGAAAGAAGGGAGAGGAACGAAGTGGAAGTGCTCGACCGGAAGAGATATTAAATTCATTAGCAGCTTTGAAAGACTCAACCTTAAATTAAACGACTGATTGAACTCGGTAATGTAGAAGTCAGTCAAGACTCTCGATTCCTTCTCCGGAACCAAAGACGCTATTACCTTCACTTTACAGTCTCGTAAATTTATTAAATCAAAACCCTATTTATTTAGCGAGTGAAAGAAAAGAGATAGTGAAACCGGAACAGTCAGTCAAGACGAAAGAAGAAATGATCCCTCACTTCGTAACCTATTTGATTTATTCTTGAACGAGATAAAGCTATGATAATCACCTGAACCTTTACTGTCGAGCTACTTATTAATGAGACTGCACTACTGAACCTACACCTTCTTTTTCTCCTTCGCTTGTCCTTTCTTTCCCAAGGATTTGCTCCGGTAATTTCATGAAAGAAGAAGACAATTCTTTCACACTTTCACATAGGCTGGATGATAAGAACCTGCCGCTGAACCGATATGACCTGAACTTCAGTTCTTGTTCATTTACAGTCAGTATTCTTTCTGATATGAACCAAGAGACATCAATCATACAATATACTTCAATGAAGATGTGAAGAAAAGGTTGTCAAAATTATCAAAAGATGTTTCAATTCTGCTACATTGAAGAAGAATAAAGTTTGATTGTTGTAAATTTTGGGTGGGTTACAATTTAGAGTAATTTAGAGTTATTGTATTTTAAGACTTTTTATTTACTTTAGGTTACAATTACATATTTAGGTTACAATTACATAATGGCTAATTATGGCCATTAAGTATGAATGTTACCACTCTTGGAATGCCTTTAATAGTTTCATTTTTGAAGTTATATAAAGCCATGTATGTTGTATTTGTAAGCAGACTTGGAAAATATAGTAAAAGAAGCATTTGTGCTTTTCTTTAGCCAATGGCTAAGTTTCTTTGCAATTCTATGTAGTTTAGGTTGCATGTAGAATCATTCAAGCTCGACATGATCAATCTTGCTTGTGGAGTGATTCGAATTTCAATCAAGTGTTCTTGCCTTTGAGATATTTGATCAACAAGAATCATTCAAGCTAGACATGATCGATCTTGCTTGTGGAGTGGTTCGAATCTCAAACAATGTTCTTGCCTTGAGATATTAGATCAACAAGGTAATCCGAATCTTATTCCCCTTGTATTGATTCCTTATCTTATCACTTTCACTCGGTAAACTCCTGACTAAACTACTTCCCTTCCGGAACTCTTGAACAAGGGAAATAGGTAAAAGACAAAGAGAAAGGAAAGAAAGAGAAGCTCAATCACTACTGAACCTCTCCCTATTAAAGAGGTAGGTCATTTCCCGAGGTAAAGCTATTTGAATTGAAGAACCTGAACCGGAACCTGACGAGAATGAAAGAATCTGAATCAGACACCTGACGAGTATAGAATGAAAGAAGAAGAAGAGGATATTCCTGTCGAGTAAATGAATGAGAAATCCTTTACTGTCGAGCTACTTATATGATATTCCCTGACCTTGCCTGCCTTTCTAGCCCTGAGCTACTGAACCGGAAGGGAAGTCAAGACTCAACCTCAAACCCGGACTGACTATTCTTCTTTCACAAGGGAAATAGGTGAAAGCATCTTCTGTCCTGAACCTATTCATTGTGGTCAAGACGAAACGAGGAATTCTCCGATTCCGATATTCCTGTCAGTGATTGTGAACAGGAAGGAAAGACAGAGAAGCGACTTCCCCTTATACTTCCCGTCACCTAGCTCCTTCACCTCTACAACTCGGTTTCATGGCTTCGCTCCTCTCCGAGTCTTCGTTGCTTGGCTCCTTGCCTTGACCTCTACACCTCGGGCTCACAATTCCATTGCCTTCTCCTCGGGCTCCTATTTATTCCTTCAAAGACAAGGTGGTAAAAGAAAATGAATGAAAGGATGTTCGAGCGTCTGAGCTCATTCACCTAACCTATTCTATCTATTGGTCTCATTCCCTTCTTTCACTGTAAACTCGGGAAACCAACCCTCTTCGAGTCTCGTTGCTTCGCTCATTAGCCGGAACTATTCTTGCGCTCTCGTTGCTTCGCTCCTTATACCTATTTACCTTATTCATTAGTATTAGTCATTCAATCCTGAACCGATATGTATTCCCTTTTCCTCTACTTTATTACCGGATGTAAACTCGGGAAAGCATATTCTTTCTCACCCACCTAGCATATTCTTTCTCACCTATTGATTCACCTATTCATTGTCAGAAGGAAAGAGGAAACAAGAAGAAATTCATTAGCTTAGCTGCTTTTCCAGACTCAAGCAAGAAACAAACAAACCTTTTCCTATCCTGACGAGTGAAAGAAAGAGTCAATTCATTAGCTACTGAACCCGGAACCCTTTCTGACGAGAAAGAAGAAGAATCAGATATTCTATTCCTTTACAGGGGAGGAAATGAATGAAAGAAAGATCAGCTCCGGAACTCAATCACTTGTCTGTCCCCGGTTCCTTGTCTCACTGCTGGCTTCTTTCCGATTCCTTCTTAACAGCTCCGGAAGAGTAAGTCAAGACTATCGATGCATTCTCCCTGATTGTCCCTATTGATTCTTGAACGGTAAACAAGGTCGCTTCGCTCCTTTTCCTCTATTCTTGAACAGTAAACAAGGTAACCTTCTTTCACTCCCTCCTGTAAGTAAGAAAGATTCCTTCTCCTGTTCCTATTCTATGGATTCTCAAATGCAAGATTCATTCTCCTTTACAGTGATAGAAAGAAAGAAGGGAAAGAGAAGGGAGACTCTTTATTCATGAGAGTGAACTGTCAGTAAATCCTCAAGATTCATGAGACTGAACCTGAACCGGAACGAACCTGACGAGTCGAGTCCATGAACTCAATCACTACTGAACCTCTACAACTATCATCAGGTCAAGCTCCTGCCCCTGCCCCCCTACAACTATCATCAGGTCAAGCTCCTACACTAGATTTCACTCTTTTACCTGTTAGGACCTAGAATGAATTTTGTCTATCTTCTGTCTATTTTAAGGGCTATTTTTGAGGTCAAAGAGTTCGGAAAAACTATCGACAGTCTTTGTTTGAAGGGAGACAAAAGCAAGACAAGAAAGATACATTCTCTTTCTTTGACTCTATAGGACCATTGATTAAGAAATTGACGTTTTCCCTTTTTGGTTTTTTAGGTAATGTTAAAGGAAAGCCGAAAGATTCATTCTCTTCTCCTTTACTATGTTTGTTTGAAGGGAGACAAGAGAAAGAGAAAGACTCCCGATTCATTCGACGGAACAGGATGGAAAGTCGAAACAAAAGATTAATTCGACTTGTAAGTGTTTGAAAGAAGGGAGAAGAAAGATGAATGAGACTTGACAGGACCATTTCTTTTCAAAGTCTATCCTCTCCCTAGCGGTCGAGTGGCTCCGCCCCTTCGCCCTATGGGTCTCAGAGCTCCGCCCCTCTGTCTTTTTTTTTGGCTATTTTTTAGGTAATGTTAAAGGAAAGAGACTGAACTGAAGATGAAACCTCAACCCTTCGCCTCTCCCTATTTTTTAGGTCATTTCACTCTTTTACAAGGGAAAACTCATTCACCTATTGATTTCTTCTTTCTCCTCCACCAGATTGAACTCAAACACTCGGTCTGTTCTCTTTTCTTTCCCTGATGGAACTGTAACCAAAGACTGAAGATTCATTCTCCTTTACAGACCATTAATTAAGAAATTCTATCTTCTCCCTATTTTGAGGGCTATTTAACTCAAAGACTCTCCTGTAAGAAAGATTACTTCTCCGGACCAGGAAGGAAAGAAAGACTCAGCCAGAATTCGACAGAACTACTTCACCTCTACAACTATCAGTCTGTATTGGTTCTTGATCTTGAACTTGATTGAACTGTAAGTGGTTCAGTAGCTAATGAATAGATTCTCCCTGATTTCACAAGGTAATGTAGAAGTCAAGCCGAAAGAAGAATGAGACAGATTTCAGCTTTCACTCGGTAAGTAAATAAGTTCAGGAGCGCCGTCTAAATAGAGAGCAATATGCAAATAGAGTTTCGCTTCTTCCTTCTGTCGAGTCAAAGGTTCTTTGTTCTGTATAGGGTCATCTCCCTTCCCTTTCTTAGTTTCTGATGTTTTATCTGGGCGAGGCTCATTCAATTACGAGATCAAATCTCATCAAATGTAAATTATAGAAGGGAGGATGGTTTAGAATAGCCCGAGGAGATGCTTGTTCCTTTCGTTTCGTTTCTTTGATTTGAAACATCCCAGCCAGCGGCAAATCAAGTCAATGCTTCATTTAATCCCATAGGGATGCTAGATAAATGTTGATCTTCTCCTTTCTTTCACTGCGGAACCGGAACCTATCCCTTACGGTCTCTTTTCTTTGATTCTGATTCTTGACCAGTAAACACAGACGAAACTCCACCAGATTATTTATCCTTACTGACCGAACCGAACCTTGCTTGCACTCGGTAATAAAGCCGCTAATGTACTCTCGCTGATGTAACTGTAAAAGAAGAAAGCTCAACCCTCTCCCTTCGGTCTCGCCCTTTTCTTTTCTCGTCGAGCGTCTGAACCTCTTCGCCCGGAGGGTCTCAGGTCTTCGCCCCTCTCCTCCCTTTCTTTTCTCGGTTTCATGTCTTCGACCCTCTCCTTTGTCGAGCGTCTTCGCCTCTTCGCCCGGAGGGTCTCAGGGCTTCGCCCCTCTCCCTCTCGGTCGAGCTTCTTCGTCCCTTTACCCTTTACCTTCTTGAACTCCTTTTCCTCTCCAACTATCAGCTTCTCTACGGAACCGTAACTATGTCTTGTCTCATTGCTTCCTCTGCCTTACGGTCTCTTTTCTTTCTGTTCTTTCTCCTCTCTCTGCTGCCCACTTACTCCTGAACTACTCTGTATTCCCTTCTGACCCGTAACCTATTCAAAGAATGAATGAAATCCTTCGCTGGTTGGTTACCTCCTCTCTCTCTGTCCTGTCTTCTCCTTTCTTTTACTCTTTCTCCCTCCTCTGTAAGATAAGAGGGATATTAATTCGACTAAACTCTTATGCCTATTTATTCTTTCATTTATTTAACTACAAGGTAAAGCTCTTTTTCCTATCCAACTCGTTCTCGTGGCTTCGCCCCTTTACAGTTGAATCTGGTTAGTTAGTTAGGTAATAACATAGAGTCAAAGAAGAAGAATCAGATATTCTATTCCTTATAGAGTGGAGTAACTTAATTCAATCCTGAACCTTCGCCTTCACTCTCCTTATACAATATTTATTACCTTGCCTTGCCGAGCTCGCTTTAGCTTTTAGTTTGATTCCCTTCTTTCTTTCTTTTTCGTGTAAGGCCCATTGATTATTTAATGGATGCTTTACGACTGTTAAAGTTTCATTTGAGCTTTTTAGCTCTTTCAATAGGTTCAATTAATGAGAGTTTATGCTTTACGACTGTAAAGGTGAAGGATTGAATAGGACCAAGGAGAAAGATCAGTTCCTTCATAAATAGGTGAAAAGGAGCTAGCTGATCATCCTGCCTATTTACCGAGTTCGTTCAGTAGCGAAGGGAATATCGTCAATTACCGATTGAGTGAAAGAAGGTTCGTGAAGGAAGTAGTTCAGTTCGTAAACTCTCATTCATCTCTCTCTTTTCGTCAGGTTCAGGAAAGAACAGATGAGAGACCGGCCATATGTCCTGTTCTGTCTCAGTCATAAGGAGTCTTTCTCTTTTACAGTTCAGGGAGAGTGAGTGTTTGAAGTCCAATGCAGGGTTACTCGAAGAGGGAGTAAGTTAAGTAGCTCGAAGAGTAGAGGGGAGAAGCTGCTCGACTGTAAAGGAGAGGGGAACGGCTTCGTGTAAATTGAAGGAACTCAAAAAGGCAGTTTTCAGTGTGACCATGAAGTGGGGGATAAGATAGGTCTGACTTAAGATTGGTGGGATAGCACCTGTAGGGCTTCTTGCCACCGTCTTGCTTACTCTTTTCTATAATCAAAAGCGATCGAGAATTTCTAACTGCGTAGTCCGATCTACCTTAATGTCGGTATATCCATGAGGGTTTTGTTTGTAGCTCTTCCATTTTAAAGGGATAACCTCTCTTTCGGGGAGGAAGCACTTGTGACTATATTAACTCTATTTAGATGTGGTGTATTGAGCCAGGAGATGCCCCGTCACTTTCTTTATGTTCTGGTGGTTTCGTATTTGTTAGCTAAGCTTACAAGAAAAAAAGGAATTGCTAAAGAAATTAGGCATTGAAAAACCAATCAATCAGAAGTCCTCAAGTTACAAAGCAATGACTATCGGAATCAAGTCAGACAGCGACCAATCAAGGCAGGCAGCAGCAGCAGCTTCTTTCTCAGTTAAAGTTTCAGTAAATCCTTCCATCTTAACTGGGAGACTGACCTGGTATGAAAAGTGCAAGCCTTTGAAACTTGCTAGCTAACCTAAGTCAGAAATGAAGCCATGGACTTGAACTAGGGATCAATACAAATTTTGTTACACTTAGCTATCTCACTACTCAAGTCATAAAAATGTAAAGAGAGTTCCCCTACATACAGACAGTGGAACATTTTATTGCAGTTAACCCGGCCCCGCTTCAATAGGCTAAGCCTTCTCTATTATAGGCCTCAAACCTGAGGTGAGGTATTTACTGCTTTTGAATTAGAAAATAGCTTGCGAGAAAAGAGATAAGAGAGCTTCTACCTACGCCTTTGACTTTTTCAATAATGCTTTAGCTGGCTGGGAAAAAAGAAGTAGATTAGGATTAGTGTACATAAGAGATTCACCGAAGCACTTTATCTTTATCACTGATTGTTTTTTCTGGGTGGCTAAAAAGAGGCAAGAACATCAGTCCTAGAACAAAGGGCACAAAGACAACTCAAAGCAGGTGAGGGAGCAAGAAAATCACATTCAAGAGAACTGAAGCAACATGGTCCTGGAACTTACCTGGATCCTCTTTCTTAGTCTGGAATGCTCCTATGGACAGAAATGGACTATGTACTGACATCGAAGGGAATTAGCCTAGCCTTAGCCTGCCATTAATAATAGTCTTCTCTTCTAGGCCTGTTAGCTCTGATGTTTGGTATTCCATAGATTTGCCTTACCTTATTTAGTGCCCTAAAACCTGCTTGCCAAAAATCATTAGTTTAATGTTGGAATAGGGCAGAAGTCCATGGATGGAAACGCTTATCAAAAGAATTTGATGCAATGCCAAAAGACTCCCTTTGTTAGACAAAGCCAAGCGGTTCTTTCTGACAAGAGGAAAGAGAGGCCTATGATAGTCTAACCCTGGTAAGGAAGTGTAAAGGAATATAAAAGACGAATGAGATGAGGTGTCTGAGTCAGGGCTTCGGTTAAGGGGCTGGAAAGAAAGTCTGTCTTGAATCAAGTTTCCCCATGCACGGGTTGTCCCTCAGAAATTGGTGCAAGAAAAGACTTTTTTCTGTGTATAGCAGAAAGTGATTCGAGCGGCTGCCCTTCAATCGAAAAAGGTTACGTGTAGGATGTCAAATGAAAGAAGGAATGGGACTAGCCTATTTATTATTTTCCTCCGGATCTATACAACATCTTCTCTTAGAGCTCAGCTGTAATAAGAGACTATCGAATCAGATCGGCTAAATCTCGTTCCTTCAGGTTCAGTTTGACCTTCCATGCCTGCTTTGTTTGAAGGGCTTCGTTCTACCGGTCAACTCAGACTAGATTAGATTCTCGGGCAAGAGAAAGGCAGCTGCATATGTTACTGAATAGAGTGATAGAAGATATAGCAGGACTTGATTTTCTAACTTTCTTCCAGGAAAGCCTTTCTTCCCCTCTCCGCCAAAACCCATTATTTGCAAAGCTTCACTGATTGGCTGCGATTCAATGGTAGATTATGTGATAGGTTCTATATCTCGTCTCAAAATAAATGACTACTAGAAAGAAGGGGAGGGAGTGATCCACAAGAAGTCGGCTGACGGGCAGACCATAAGGAGGTCAGCTCTTCCTATACCAATTTCTTCTCTGACTATTTATTACCTGGGAACGAGGATTTCTTTCTTTCAGTCAGGATTGATTCCAAGTATCAATTACGAATGAGTCAGTATCCTATATGGATTTAGAAATTGATAAAGTAGCTAAATAGCTCTACTTGCCTTAGGACTTCGTCGCCAAAGAGAAAAAAAGCAAATGTCTAATTGATAGGAAAAAGAGATCTTAGTGTGCCAAGAGGTGGGGCAGGAGGGCAACGACCTAGCCCAAACCCACTTAGATGAAGCTGCAAGGCGTATGAAGGGAGCGAGGACCCTGATTGAGGATCACTCCAAAAGAGAGAGAAACCTAACCTAGCCCAACCTACTTAAACAACCTAAAGGCTTGGCCCGGTCTGAAGGAAGAAGAAAGTCGACCTTGTAGAGAAGCGGATAGGAGAGGTAGCCTATAGACTCAAGCGATCAGCTCGGTGAAAACTCACCCCGTATTCTATGTGAGTCAGTTGACTTCGATTAGACCAGACCGACCCTGAGAGGAACGGGCCCACGAGCCGCCAGATCTTGTAGATGAACTTCCCCAAGAATCAGTTTACTATATCATAGCTGACCCCACCATGGGCGGGACGGGACCATACACCCACTACACGAGTAGAATACTACTTAGTCAAGTAGAAGGGCCAACCTGAGAGCGAGGCAAGCTGGGGCTGAAACTGACGATTCGAAGACAAAGAGACTACTGGACGTCTCGCAGAGCGACTCTCAACAAGGACGTTGAGACTTTGAAAAAAGAAATCTGTTGGGCTTAATCCGCACTAAAGATCAAGGAGTACAAGTGTACTCCGGATAATAAGGGAAAGGGGTTTTTCTAATCCAAGGTTGACTCTGATTAGATCCGACGCGCAAGCGCTAAGTAAGCAAGCTACCTTATGTAATGTCAAAAAAACCGAGGAAAATCACGAACCTCAAGTAGAAACGAACAAGGTCTTACGGCACGATCACTATATCTCTTTTCTTTTTTCTTTATCTCTCCTCTATAGAAAGAGGGGAGGGAGCGGGGTATACCTTATCGTTTGGTCAACGAGACGTACGTAAGCCGACCATGTATATGTTCTTTGGAGCTCGAACCCATAAATAGAATGAAATGAAATAATGGTGAGCCTAGGGCGACGAACATGGTTCAAGGGTGTCTATACAAAGCCCTTCTCTTCTTCACAGGCAATGCACTCAAAGATTTGAATGGGACTTGATTGATAAAGAATGCATTTTGGGGTTAGAAGAAGTTAGACGGACTAACTAAAAGGAAATGCCACGCTCCGGGTGTCACGAGATATGGGGCGTTCTAATCGAAGGGTCATACTTCTCGGCCCTATTACGGTAAGGCCAATGCACCGGCTAGGCTCTGGTTCATTGAGAAATTGATGAACATGGAAAAATGTAAATATATGTATTTAATTGTAAAAACATGTATTAATTGTATTATATTAAGCTAGGATGACAGAGCTCATGTAAGTTGTAAGGGCTCAAGTCATTAAGCGTAGATCATTTAGTCTTTTGTTGTGTCATTTTTAAAGGTGTTTTCAAAACACGTAAGTTCATGACTGTGTTTTAAGCTGAAGATTATGTTTTACGAAAGTTTAAATGAAGTATTCCTGCATTCAATGTTTATCATACGTATACAGTAGCGACCTTAAATTAAGTAGAAAATTTCGGGTTGTTACATAATTTCTGATAAGATAAGGAATCACTACAAGGGGAGTAAGATTCGGATTACCTTGTTGTTCGAATATCTCAAGGTAAGAAGAACACTTGATTGAGATTCGAATCACTCCACAAGCAAGATCGATCATGTCTAGCTTGAATGATTCTTGTTGATCAAATATCTCAATCACTTGTTTGAGATTCGAATCACTCCACAAGCAAGATTGATCATGTCGAGCTTGAATGATTCTTCATGCAACCTAAACTACATAGAATTGCAAAGAAACTTAGCTATTGGCTAAAGAAAAGCACAAATGCTTCTTTTACTACCTTTTCCAAGTATGCTTACAAATACAACATACATGGCTTTATATAGCCTCAAAATGAAACTATTAAAGGCATTCCAAGAGTGGTAACATTCATACTTAATGGCCATAATTAACCATTATGTAATTGTAACTTAAATTAAAAGTCTTAAAATACAATAATGAAATACAATAACTCTCAATTGTAATCCACCCAAAATTTATCACATGAAACTTCATTCTTCTTCAATGTGGCATGAATTGAAATATCTTTGGATGATTTCAACAATATTTTCTTCACATCTTCATTGAAGCATATTGTATGATTGATGTCTCTTGGTTCATATCAATTTCTCTTATTAGACACTTTCTATATACACAAGAAATTTTACCGAACAAAAAATTCAAGAGAAAAAACCTTGTATCATTGAATTTAGGACTTGGCAATACAAAACCCTAGTGCACAAACCCTAAAACTGTGTAACATTGACATAATTACCTGACAATGTGAAACCCTAGCGCGAAAACCTTAATCTCGTGGTTTCCAAAAATCGATAAAAAAAAAACTTATTTTCGATCAATAATTTGAAACGGTATGATGACGGAAGTCAAAATTTGATGATGAAAACATAAGAGAAGTAAATACATAAATAAATAAATAAATATATATATATATATATATATATATATATATATATATATATATAGTCATACCATTTTTGTAATATTTTTCGTTAGGTCACAATTGATAAAACTTTGACATGATTTTAAGCATTTTAGAAAACCTAATTTCTCGTGGTAGAATCTTTCTATATGTACAAGAAATAGTAATAAAGCAATAATTAAGAAGAGAAGAAAAAAAAATCACTGTAGCATTGAATTCATGAATTGACAATGCACAACCCTAGCGTGAAAAATCCTAATTTCGTCATTTCAAAAAATCAACTAAAAAACTGTGTTCTAGTCAATAATTTTAAAAGTCGTAGTGATGAATGACAAAATTTATTGATTCTGAAACATTCGAGCATTAAAAACACCAAAAGATAATATTTTTTTTCATTGTCGTGCTAGCTTTGAGATATTTTTCGTCCAGCTACAATTGACAATGTTTTTTTATGTGATTTTAAGTTGTTTCGAAAACCTAATTTCTCTTACTCCTTCTATATACACAAGAAATTTTATCAAACAATAAATTAAAAAGAAAAAACCCATGTAGCATTGAAATAACGACCTAATAGTATGAAACCAATGTATGAAAACCCTAATCGCGTAATTTCTAAAAATCATTAAAAAATCTAAGATGAAAGTTAAAAGTTATTTGGATGAAAGTTCAAACTGGATGATTTTTAAACATATAAAAAATAAAAACAAAATTAATAGTTTCGCTAAACGACCATCTTTGTGACACTTTTCGTCAGGCTACCATTGTCGACACTTAGACATGATATTAAGCAATTCCTAAAACCATACTTCTTGTGCTGGACCTTTTTATGTGTAAGAGAGATAGTAATAAAGCATAAATTCAAAAGAAACTTGTAGCTAAATGAATAATCTAACAATGCAAAACCCTCGTTCAAAAACTCTAATGGCGTGATTTCAAAAAATAGACGAAAAAACTAAATTTCGGTCAATATTTTGAAAAGTTATGGTGAGGGAAGTCAAATTTTGATTATTTTGAAACGTATAAGTAAAAAAAAAAAAAAAAAAAAAAAAAAAAAAAAAAAAAAANTTGGCAAAACTTTGACGTGATTTTAAGAAATTTTGAAAACCAAATTTCACGTGCTAGACTCTTCCTATATGAAAATAAAGTAAAAATTCAAGAGAAAAAAAAATCCTACATCATTGAATTTATATGCCCAAGAAATAGTGCATATGAAATTTGGTTGATTTGTTCCTATCCTATAACATTTTTTATATGCACAAAATTTTCATAGTGCATAACCTATATCCTATAACATTTTTTTCATCATTGAATTTTGTTCTCAAAACAAAATATTATATGCACAAAAATAATAGTATTTAAAGATAAAATTAAGAAAAAAAAGAAACGTAGAATTGAAATAATTACTGATAATGTGAAACTGAGTCAAAAGAACTTTGACTCTTTTATTATTGTTTATTATTATTTATTTATTTATTTATTTATTTATTTTTTGTAAATTTTAGTCTTACAACATAGATTTTGAAAAAAAAGGAGAAATTTTTAAAAATTAGTTGGGTTTCAAAAATATTCTTAAAACTTAAAAAAAATTAAAAAATACCTTTAATTTTTTTTACCATTATATATATATATATATATATATATATATGTTTAAATGTTTAAAAAATAGTCATAAAATGTTAAAAAATAAAATAAAATTAACATGTTTTACCTTTATAAAAAGTAAAAAAAAATTAATAAATAAAATAAAACAAAAAATAAATGATAAATCGTGTATCGACACCTCAAGTGTTAAATGTTATAGGATTACCCAAGTTAATTTAAAAAAATATATATTAATTAAGAAAAGAAAACATCCCAAGTCATCGAATAGTTAAAATAGGATAATGAAGTGGGTGGGTAAAAAAGAGGAGTCATTCAAAAATTTAGAATTTAAAAGATAGGCATTAAATAAACCAAAATTAACCGACTTTATTTGGAGGGAAAAAAAATTATATGAATTGATTTATTACATTATGAGCATTGACTTGTATACTCATATGAAGGGATGGAAGAAGGATAGCATTTTCTAAATCTAAATGAGATTAATTTACAAATTTATAAATTTATAAAAACAAACCATAATTCTCATCTTCTCCATCTTCATATAAACAGAAATGCTAATAACTTTGATCTTGATGAATTTTATCCGTTTTTGAGAAATGGGTCATTAGCAGATGTGCCCAAAATTCAACTATTCGACTAGATTCAACAACTCAAAAGAAAATATTTAGAGAAATTGGAGTCAAGAGTGCAAATGATATGTCATGCAGCTGACGAGAGGAATGAGACTTTTGAGTTATCAAACTGACTTTCAGGGGAAAATGAAATTGAAACTGAAACTCAAAATGCTTCCACCTCTATAGCATTTGATGCGTGGAGCATGAGTTCGTTTGAAGTGTTGTTTGAAGGTCATTTGTTTCATTTAGATGCATTTACGCCATCTTTTCTTTGGAGGCAACCAAGAAGGATGTGGATGAACGATCAGGTATTCAAAATCACCTGATATGAACCAAGAGATATCAATCATACAATATACTTCAATGAAGTTGTGAAGAAAATGTTGTCAAAATTATCAAAAGATGTTTCAATTCTGCTACATTGAAGAAGAATAAAGTTTGATTGTTGTAAATTTTTGGTGGGTTACAATTTAGAGTAATTTAGAGTTATTGTATTTTAAGACTTTTTATTTACTTTAGGTTACAATTACATAATGGCTAATTATGGAGTATGAATGTTACAACTATTGGAATGCGTTTAATAGTTTCATTTTGAGGCTATATAAAGCCATGTATGTTGTATTTGTAAGGTAGACTTGGAAAATATAGAAAGAAGCATTTGTGCTTTTCTTTAGCCAATGGCTAAGTTTCTTTGCAATTCTATGTAGTTTAGATTGCATGTAGAATCATTCAAGCTCGACATGATCAATCTTGCTTGTGGAGTGATTCGAATCTCAAACAAGTGTTTGAGATATTTGATCAACAAGAGTCATTCAAGCTAGACATGATCGATCTTGCTTGTGGAATGATTCGAATCTCAATCAAGTGTTCTTGCCTTGAGATATTCGATCAACAAGGTAATCCAAATCTTATTCCCCTTGTAGTGATTCCTTATCTTATCATCACCCCTCCTTGATCAAAGCTAACTTGAAGGCACAATTTGCTCAACTAAAGCACTACCTCATTCAAACTCACTTTGAAAATGGTACCACTAGACAGTAATCGTCTCTTATGTATTTCATTATGTTTCATGTTTCTTAATTCTCTTTCGTATTTCATTATGTTTCATGTTTCTTAATTCTCTTTCTTTTAACACATTGACCTGTTCCCATTAATGAATTACTCCAATACTTGCCTCTTTGGCTCTTCTCCATTTCCCTCCAATTTTGTGGGTTTTGTTGGCCATTAAAAGTGAGTTTCAATGGTAAGGAATGGCCATTAATAGATTTGAGATAAGGTTCATTTGATCTTTATTTTTATTATTATTTAAGGTTTTACTATTTAATATTAAGTACTTTTAATAAACAAAATGTCAACATTAATTATTTCTCTTAATTCCTTAATTAATCTCAATTTGATGCACGAATTCTCTCTCGCAATAATTTTTTTCCGATAATTTTATCATGACCTAATCTTTAGGCTTCGAATCTTAGACCGAAGAGGGAAACAAAAACAAATAAGATATAAGTAAAATAAAAATAAAATACTATAAAGTTTTGCGCAATTTAAATCAAATAACACCACAATTAAATAAGTTGAAAATCAATACAAGTGTAATAGTCCATAATAAAAATAAAAATGAATAAATAAACAAATAATTATAATTATAAAAGAAAAGATTAGGTTTTAAATAATAATAATAATAAATAAATAATTTTTTTTAAAAAAAAAACGACCCTTCCCCTCCCCTTGTGATTTACGAATTTGCGAAAGAAATCTCTCATGCACTAATTTTTATTTTGAGTTTTGAGGGTGGAGAGACAAAAAAAACACTCTATTTGTCTGGAAAACCATTTTCTATTACTTCTCTACTCTCTTTTCTTTTTGTACCGTGAGTTTCTCGGCTTCCTCAGGATATAAAAAATAATGTATTTACAAGCATTCATGTCCTCTTCTAAAATTAATTATAGACACAAGAATGCGATTATTTCCAAACTAATTATAGCCATAAGAATGCCACTATTTACAGAGGCATAAAAGGCCACCGTTTACTCTTTTCTTTTCCTTTACCATTAACTTTTGAATTTAAAACCCACTCAAATTAACTAAAAATAATATTGAAGGTTTATTCAACAAAACTCCTCCACAACCTTAGATGCTCCTACCATATGTCATGCCAATCATCTTTTTGTATGTCAAAAAGTACTTTCAGTAGCGGTTTTGTAAAAATATCCTCAACTTGATCCTGACTTGCCAAATACAGCAATTCCACACTTCCCTCCTTCACATGATCTCTGATAAAGTGAAAACGAACGTTAATGTGTTTGTTTCTTTCATGGTTCACTGGGTTCTTTGCCAACTCAATTGTTGATTTGTCGTCAACTTGAATCACGGTTGCACCTAGTTCTTTAGCTCCATCTTGCTCAACAAATTTCTAGCCAACTTGAATAACACATCAAGATGCTGCCACATATTCAGCTTCACACGTCGAGAGTGTCATGGTCGGTTGTTTTCTTGAAAGCCAAGTAAATGCTGTGTTGCCCGTAAAGAATACATAACCCGATGTACTTTTCCGATCGTCTCTGTCTCTGCACCAATCACTGTCAGAGTAACTAGCCAACTTGTAATCTTGTATTTTCGAGTAGAATAACCCAAGTGACACCGTTCCTTGGATGTACCGTAGGACTCACTTCAACACCTTCCAATGTGAATAAATCGGCTCCTCTATGAACCGGCTTATAATGTCGACACTTAATGAAAGATCTAGCCTTGTGCATGTAAGATAGCGAAGGCTTCCTACCAAACTCCGGTACCTATTTGCATCTACTCATTCTCCTTCATCGTACTTTGAGAGTTCTGCACTTAGTTCTATTGGTATTGCTACTGGGTTGCAACTTTTCATCTTGTACTTCTTCAAAATCTCCTTTGCATATGTCTCCTATGATATAAAAATACCCGTCTCTCCTTGTTTAACCTCCAAACCAAGGAAAAACTTCAACAAGCCCAAATCTGTCATTTCAAATTCTCCACTGGTCATCGACATAAAGAGCAACAAGTATCACATTACCTCCACTGTTCTTTGTTTAAACTGCATGCTCGTGGGGACATTGCTTGTACCCGTTCTCCTTGAAATATGTATCGATACGAGTATCATGCTCGCGGTGCTTGCTTCAACCCGTAAAGTACCTTCTTCAATTTTAGTACCTTCTTCTCTTCTCCAATTTTCATGTACCCGGGTGGTTGTTCGAGGTAGACTTCTTCTTTAAGCACACCATTTAAGAATTCCGACTTGACATCCATTTGAAAAATCAGCCATTTAAATTGAGTCGTTTGGAAAATGAGCAATCGGATTGTCTCCATTCTTGCAACGGGAGTAAACACTTCATCATAATCGATTCCCGCCTCTTGCTTGTATCCCTTTGCAACAAGTCGCGCTTTGTACCGCTCTATCTTGCCTTGAGCATTCATCTTTTTCTTGAACACCCACTTCACACCAATGGGCTGACTTCCTTTCGGTAATTCTGTTAACTCCCATGTATTGTTGCGATAAATTACTTTAATATCCTCATCCATGGCAGTTTGCCACTTCTTGTCACGCACTGCCTCTTCAAAGCTGATATTTTTAGCATCTGCCAGAAGACATACAAGATGTACCTCATTTTTTGAATCATACAAGTCTCGCAAACACGCATTTTGGGTTGTCGTGGTTCATCTTCATCATCGGAAATTTCTGAGTTTGTTGGTATACTTGTTGATGCAACGACTGATGATTCTCCAACTTCGATATTAACTTTCGTCGAATTGTTCCAGTCTCATTCGCTTGCTTCATTTACTCGCACATCGCAACTCACCATCACCATCTTGCTTATCGGGTCAAGTAGCTTGTATCCTTTTGTCTTCTCATCATACCCAATAAAAATATACCTTTTGCTTTTGTCTTCGAGCTTCGTTCTTCGTTGATCTGGTACGTGAGCATAGTGCACACTACCGAACACTTTGAGATGAGAAATTGTAGGCTTTTGTCCGCTCCAAGCCTCTTGTGGTGTTTGATCATCTAGCTTCGCATGTGGACATCGATTTTGCACATAGATGGCGCATTGCACGGCTTCTGTCCAAAATTTCTTTGGCATCCTTTTGCTCTTGAGCATTGACAAAACCATGTCGAGAATAGTCCGGTTTTTTCTCTCGGCCACACCATTTTGTTGAGGGGTGTACGGTGCGATTAGAAATCGCCTTATGCCTTACTCTCGCAATACTCTATGAAAGCCGTCGAAGTATACTCGCCATCTCTATCGGATCGTATAACTTTGATGTGTCTACCAGTTGCCTTCTCCACCATCACTTTGAACTTTTTGAACACCTTGAATGCCTCAGATTTTTCTTTCAGAAAGTAAACCCAAGTTTTTCGTGAGTAATCATTGATAAAGGAAATGAAATACCTTTTATCGCTGAAAGACTCGGGGATAGTTGGTCTACATATATCTGTATGAATCAACTCAAGAGGTTGTTTAGCCCAAAATTCAGTCTTCTTTTGAATTGATGTTCTCGCATGCTTGCTGAGCACGCATTCTTCACAAAATTTTCATTCGTAGTCCATGTTGGGTAGCCCATGCACCATATTCTTCTTTGCTAACTCATTTAGGCTGCCATAATGTAGGTGACCAAAGCGGATATGCCACAGTGATGCCTTGTCTTCTACGTCGACTCGAAAACAATTTTATCATATTGATATGAACCAAGAGACATCAATCATACAATATACTTCAATGAAGATGTGAAGAAAAGATTGTCAAAATTATCAAAAGATGTTTCAATTCATGCTACATTGAAGAAGAATGAAGTTTGATTGTTGTAAATTTTGGGTGGGTTACAATCTAGAACAATTTAGAGTTATTGTATTTTAAGACTTTTTATTTACTTTAGGTTACATTTACATAATGGCTAATTATGGTCATTAAGTATGAATGTTACAACTTTTGGTATGCCTTTAATAGTTTCATTTTGAGGCTATATAAAACCATGTATGTTGTATTTGTAAGGAGACTTGGAAAATATAGTAAAAGAAGCATTTGTGCTTTTCTTTAGCCAATGACTAAGTTTCTTTGCAATTCTATGTAGTTTAGGTTGCATGTAGAATCATTCAAGCTCGACATGATCAATCTTGCTTGTGGAGTGATTCGAATCTCAATCAAGTGTTCTTGCGTTGAGATATTTGATCAACAAGAATCATTCAAGCTAGACCTGATCGATCTTGCTTGTGGAGTGATTCGAATCTCAAACAATGTTCTTGCCTTGAGATATTCGATCAACAAGGTAATCCGAATCTTATTTTCTTGTATTGATTCCTTATCTTATCACATATGCTTCTTAAATTCAGTTTATACATCTGATTTCTTCCTATCTCGACTCGAGCAACCAAACGCCTTTGCTTGTCCTTCAGGTGTAGAAGGCGGTCTTTTAAGAATATCGAGTAACCTTTCTCTGTGAGTTGCTCCATACTTAATATGTTGGTCTTGAGATCTGGTACGTAATAAACATCTTGGATTGACCCTATTAAACCATCATTTTGCAAGAAATGTATCGTACTCAGGCTTTGACCTCTACCTTTGAAGCATCTCCAAATGACACATGACCATCTTCAATCTTTTGCATCTCTTTGAATATGTACTTGTGACCACACATATGGTTGCTTGCCCCTGAGTCGAGGTACCACAGAATGTTGTTGTTGATGTTGTCTTCATTTTGAGCCATCAAGAGAAGATCTTCATTTGTTACATCTTCCAAGGCTAGGTTGGTTGTTCCTTCCACCTTTTTATGGGCTTAACAATCTTTTGCATAATGCCCCACTTTACCACAATTATATAACATTTGTCGGAGTTACAATCATTCGCATAGTCACCAAATTTGTGACATTTGTAGCACTGAATGTTGGAATAAATTGATCGGTCGCCTCTTCCTCAACTGTGTCCTCTTCCACGCCATTTTTCTTGGCTCGACTGTCCCTTCTCCTTATAGTATCCTTCATGACTGCTTCCTTGACCACCGCGACCATTTCTACGACTTCCACGGCCACGACCTTTACCTTGAAAATTTTGAGAATAGAGTACCTTTTCATCTTTGATTGACGCCTTGGTTTGAAGTGATTGATCGAGTGTTTCCTTCTTCTTCTTCTTATGTTGTTCGTATGCCTCGAGAGAATCGACGAGCTCGTCGGCCGTGAAGGTTCCTAGGTCCTTTGACTCTTCTATCACGCATACAACATTCTCAAAGTTGTTGGTTAATGATCTCAAAATCTTCTCTACAACTCGCGTCTCAATAAACATTTCTCCGTTTCGGTTGAGTTGGTTTACCACAGTTTGTACATGCGTGATGTGGTCGGATACACTTTCCGACTCCTTCATCTTCATGCTCTCCAACTCGCCACAAAGAGTTTGTAGACGCACATGCTTTACTCGATCGGTTTCTTTTAACACTTTTCCTAAAATGTCCCACCCTTCTTTTGAAGTAGTTCACTGACAATCTTCTCAAAGTTTGACTCGTCAATGGCTCGAAACAACATGTATATCGCACCTCTTTTAACGCCTTGTTTTGTGACACCATATAACCCATGGTATCTTTTGGTTCTTCGAAACATTCTTCGACCACCTCTCATGCATCTTGAGAACCGAGAAGAGCTTTCATTTGAATGTTTCAATTCTTGTAGTGTAACGATCCTAAATTTTCACATATCTAGAGTCGCCACTAACGTCTCATGCTCATCTCTAATGCAAAATATAAATATAAGAATGCTCATCTTTATTAGCGGAAAAATTTAAAACTTCAGAATGCGTTCAAACATTAGAAAACACTGCCGGACTTACGTGTTTCAAACATCATGCTGGAGTTAAAAAAAAAAAAGATAAAAAAAATTACAAATTAAATAATTTAAATGAATGAAATGCAAACGCCCTATCCTAACCAAGACTAGGAATTTTAAATATGCAACTATCCTATGCACGCGCCACAGTCTCTGATCCTGATGCCACCGTCAACCGTACATGGGAGCCTTGCCTTTATCTGAAAAACAATATGGCACACGACAGAAATACTCAGTAAGTGACCCCACTATAGGGGCCATGCTAATGCAAACACATGCAATCATGAAATAGGGACCTTATATGAACCAAAAGACATCAATCATACAATATACTTCAATGAAGATGTGAAGAAAAGGTTGTCAAAATTATCAAAAGATGTTTCAATTCATGCCACATTGAAGAAGAATGAAGTTTGATTGTTATAAATTTTGGGTGGGTT
>NW_019646793.1:0-1817 GCF_002806865.2 Cucurbita pepo subsp. pepo
GCGTTTGCGTTGTTGTGCGATCCTAACAACTGGTATCAGAGTTAACGACTAATATCGATCCTAACACATAGAAGGGGAGAAAATCTCACAATCTCAAATACTATCAATCAAGAATATCAGATTGCCAGGATCGAAAATCAACTCCAAAATTGGATTATTCGAAAGGTAGATCCTAAAACTATATACCAAATCTCAACCTTCAATTTTAGTCAAAGATTTCTCAAATTCTTTATTGGGAATGGTTCAATTCAATCTAGAGAATGAACCAGTCTATTTCAATTGTTATCCAAATTTTACTTTGTCGCTCCACGACCCGCGCATATTATCAACCCTCATGCTGGACTTACAGTCAAAAAAATTTAACATCAAGGCTGAAACTCATTCTTCAGTCGTCATATTCAGGGTTTATTACAAACTCGTGAATACAAATATTTCTCCAAGAGCATTAAGATCCTCGCCAAAATGATCAACCATGCTCATAGAGGCAAATATTGGAAAGTCCTCGGTGACTATAACAAAAACTCTTTCTTGGGATCAAATAACCAGAAATACTCTCTGGAAAATAGAAGATGCTAATCTTTCGAGGAAAAAGAAATATAAAAACCCATTACAAATCATCGAACATGACGATGGAAGCGTTGAAATAAAATTCAGCGAAGAACCCTCGTCAGAATCAAAAGTAAAAGAATTCTTGAGTTCTAGACCAAGTACGTCGGGAGTTTCAAGATCAATGTATGACCCCTTAAAGGTAAAAGATGTCAGTTATGATCAAAAAAGGGCATCAATCCACTGTGAAGATGGCTCAAGATCTCCAACCCATATAGATATGGATACTCAATCCGTCTACGAAAGTAAACTAAATGTCATTACGACTGATTTTAAGATAGGCAAAGAATTATTGAAGGTAGATTTTATGTCAGCTGCCAACTCTTCAAAGAGAAGAGCTTTCTTCCAAACCTACAAAGAAGCTGAGCGAAGTGAATTAAGAGCTCAATGGTATTCTCATATGGAAACCATAGAAGAAAACATATCATTCTTCGAATGGTTTGATGAAAATATTTTGCAAATATGCACTTCGACTCAAAGAAGCTGGAAGACTATCAGAAGAAGCGAAGTATATTCAAAACATCCTCCGTTGGAAGAAGTCGAATTTGACAATTATTAAGGAGAAAAGGTTAAAGCTAGTCCTTTCAAAACTATCCCAGGAGGACTAGAATCAAAATAATTATTCAAACAAGATTTTATCCACGATCTCCACCTAGCTTGAGAGTATCGAGCGAAAAATCTCAAAAAATTCTGGTACACGGCAAGAACAAGTATACAGCTCTGTACCAAAAGTCTATGTGTCAATCCCAATACTCAGACCGGCAAACCTCGACGTATTTACAAAGAGGATTTCAAAAGAAGAGGCCACGATGGCCAAAATAGAAGAAAAGTTGGATAGAATCCTAAATCCTGGGATAACACATAAGGATTCATCTGTCAATGTCGCTAACAATGACGACGAAATTCAAGAATTCGAAGACGAGATTTTAGATGAGGTATAAATGCCTCTCTACAATCGAATTGAAAGAATCTCCAAGAGAAGTCAAAATAATACCAGTAATCAGAAAAACTTGTATCCTCAACCGTCTTTTCCGGATATTCAATTCGAAGAAAAGACTCTACAAACTCAAGATCATTACGATGGTCTACCAATATATGAATGGAATATCGATTGATTATCTGACTATCAAATAATGAATGTTGTCAATGAAATGATGATGGCCGCAGGCGCGTATAAATTACAGGGCCATAAATCTGACCATCAAATAGCT
>NW_019646793.1:2389-6944 GCF_002806865.2 Cucurbita pepo subsp. pepo
CGAAGTACAACATGAAAGGGTAGAGGATGCTGTCAACACCCTCATTTATACCCTTATAGAATTCTTCGTTGGCGACCCCTTGAAATACCAGGAAAGATCCGCCGAAATACTCATGAACCTGAAGTGCCCCACCTTAGGAGATTTCAGGTGGTACAAAGACATGTATTTCAGCAAAGTTCTTATTAGAACAGACAGTTCGTTGGAATTATGGAAAGAGAATTTTGTCAATGGACTACCAAAACACTTCTCAAGAAGATTCAAAGACGATCTTAAGACAAAATATAATGGAACAATTCCATGGCAGACTTTGTCATACGGGTCAATAGCATCCTTCATCATAGAAGAAGAACTCAGAGTTTGCAATGAGTCAAAGATTCACAACAAGCTCAATTCTTCGATATCAAATAGAAAAGAGCTTGGAAGATTTTGCGATCAATATGGATGCAAGGGGATAGAGGCCCCCTCAACCTCCAGAAGGAAGAAGGTTAAGACGCATCCAAAGCCTTATAATTCATACAGGCCCAGAGAAAAGTATCGAAAAAAACTAGTACATCTCAAAAGCCAACATATTCAAGAAGAAAGTATGCTCCTACCAAAACCCATAGAGGAAAGAAAAAGCAAACTTGCTTCAAATGTCGAGAAAAAGGACACTATACTAACAAGTGTCCGATAAGAGGAAAGATCAATGAGTTGGATATAGATCAAGAGCTAAAAAATCAGCTACTACGATTGGCTCTAACCGACTCAGAATAATCAAGCTAGGGAGAAATCCTCGAACTCCAAGAAGAATCCGATTCATATTCTATCCCAGAATATGAATCAAGACAGGAAGGAAAGAGGACATGTGAAGGATGCATAAATGTCCTTACAAAGGATCAAGAAATTCTACTCGAAAAAGTAGAAAAAGTTCAAGATCCAGAAATTCAATAGAAATCGCTCAACGACTCAGAGATTCCATGACAATCTCTAAGCCACCTGAAAGGGAAGAAAGAAATCCCTACAGACTTCAATCAGTTCTCCAAAGGTTTGAAAAACCTAGAGAACTCACTACTCAAGACCTACAAAGAGAGATTAATAATCTCAAACAAGAAGTACAGGCATTAAGATCTGGAACCATGTCAGAATCATATATGCTTCGCCAAGAAGTTCTCAATCTTCAGGAACGACTGCCCAAACGAAAGGAAACGGCGCAACCAAACCTGGACGAGGATGACTTTCAAAGTTCCTTCGTTGGAGCCATCACCACTCCTCAATACCAAAAATTGTACGCTCTCGTTACATAGATACTCGAGCAGATCAAAATTGCATTGAGGAAGGCCTAGTACCTACAAAGTATTTTGAAAAAACTACTGAAGGCCTTAGAGGAGCAAATAACAATAGACTAAAAAATAATTACAAATTATCTAAAGTCCATGTTTATAATGACGGAATTTCCTTCCTAAATTCCTTCATTTTAGTAAAGAACTTAGGACAAGAACTAATCCTAGGTACTCCTTTCATTACTCAATCATACCCTTCTAAAATAACTGAAAAGCGGTTGGAGTCAAAAGCCCTAGAAAAGAAGATAAAATTTAATTTCCTTCCTCCTATAAGGATTAGTGAAATAAATAAATTTCAGAAGAATACAATTATTCAATCAATAAATGTATTAAATTATAAAGAAAAATAAATTTCTTTTTTTAAGGAAGAAATTTCATTCAAAAGAAAAGAAGAAAAGATTCAAAGTAAGACCGTCCAGTCTAAAATCAAAACTTTACAAACTCAAATAGAAATTGAGATTTGTTCAATTATCCCTAATGCGTTTTGGAATAGGAAGCAACACATAGTTCATCTTTCTTATGTCAGAAACTTCGAGGAGAAAAATATTCCTACGAAGGCCTGACCTATTCAAATGAATAAGGAATTACTAACATTTTGGAGAGTAGAAATCAATGATCTTTTGCAGAAGGGTCTTATTAGGCCGTCAAAGAGCCCCTTGTCATGTGCGGCTTTTTATGTCAACAACCAGGCAGAGAAGGAACGTGGAGTCCCACGACTGGTAATAAACTACAAACCCTTAAATAAGGTTTTGGAATGGATTAGATATCCAATTCCATATAAATCAAATTTAATGCAAACAATTTCAAATCCAAAAGTATTTTCAAAATTTGATATGAAATCAGGATTTTGGCAAATCCAGATTTCAGAAAAAGACAAGTACAAAACGACGTTCAATGTCCCTTTCGGACAATACGAATGGAACGTTATGCCATTTGGGCTAAAAAACGCTACATTTGAATTTCAAAAGATTATGAATGATATTTTCAATCCTTTTCAATTTTTTATGTTGACGATGTTCTGATTTTTTCTCAAAACATCAATCAACACTTCAAGCATCTTCAAACATTTTTTACGACAGTCAATAGAAGCGGTTTAGTTGTGTCTAAACCAAAAATTAAACTTTTTCAAACAAAGATCCATTTTCTTTGATTTGAAATTCATTTGGGTCTAATTAAACTCATTCAAATATCCATTGAGTTTGCCTCAAACTTTTCGGACCAAATTAAAGATAAAACCCAACTATGACGATTTTTGGGATGTCTTAATTATCTGTCTGATTTCCTTCAAAATATCAGACCCATTTCCAAGCCACTTTTGAAAGGCTCGAAAAAAATCCAAAGCCCTGAACTGAAGAACACACTAAAACAGTCCAAAAAATCAAATCCCTTGTCAAGTCAATTCCATGTTTATCGCTGATAAACCTAAGGGCTAGTTTAATAGTGGAGACCAACGCATCCGATATTGAATATGGAGGTATCCTAAAACAGTCTCTTGACAAGAAAGAATCCATTGCCCGTTTCCATTCAGGAATATGGAATTCTACTCAAAAAAATTACTCATCAGTGAAGAAAGAAATACTTTCAATAGTACTTTGTACAAAAATTTCAAAGCGATTTAATTAACAAAAGCTTTGTTATCAAAACAGATTCAATGGCATCTAAATTTGTTTTAGAAAAAATGTCAAGAATCTTGTGTCTAAACAAATTTTTGCTAGATAGCAAGCCATTTTATCTTGTTTCAACTTCCAAATTTTGCCTATAAAAGGGGTCGAAAACCCCTTGGCAGATTACCTCTCAAGAGAGTTCTTACTCTCGAAGAAAAACACTCCCTAGCCAACCTCCTTCTCCCAGTGTTGACCGGTGAGAAAGCAATAGAAAAAGGGAAGAAGCCCATTGCTTCTTCAAACACACCTACTCCAATGACGTCCGATAGCTACGCAATGGATGCTGGTTTCACATTAGTGACCAAGTCTAGAGCAAAGCTTTCTAAAAAACAAGCGGAGGTTATCACTCCGAGGAGGCCTTCTGCCTCTTCAACACGGCCATCTGCCGCTACTCCATCGAGACCTAATGTTTCTTCCACTTCAAAGTGACCTTCTATCCCCTCAACCTACTCAGACGCGGTTGTTCCCGTTCGAGTTTCTCCAGTTCCTAAAATTAGGACATATTTTCAAAAATCTGTGTCTATACCAGAAGCCCTGATAGAACCAGAATACGACGACCCAAAAATCAGCGAGGTCGTCAAGAAAGCCTATCCACGGAGATTCTTCTATATCCCGAAAGATCTTCATAAGACCAGACGGTTTTATGAATTCATTTTAGTCGACACAAAATCCGTCGAAATTACTCATATTCCGAGCCGCGATGATCCTTCAAAAATCGCGTACTCAAAGTTAAAAATTTTCAAAGTCATGAATCCTACGTACTGGAATCAAGAACCGTACACGGAAAAGACTTTTTCAAAACCATTTTTTCTTCACTCCTACTCATACAGAGACTATCAGATGGCATGGTTCAATGTCATTTGGTATCAAAATTATGAGCACTCATGGTTTATCCAATTTTGCCAGAATGCTCATAAAATTCATTATCCATTTTGGTTTATCAAATGGTGGAAAATCTTTGGATCAGCCGAAGATATATTCCCCGTTCCAATACAGGAATCCTTCAACTACTTTATTCAAAATATATTCAAAACCCAATTTCCATTAACCATGCCCTTTTGCGTATACTTTCAAATTCGTTGTATTTTAACTTGGAATTTTCAAATAAAAGAAATAGAAGACCAAATAAAACAGGTCTTCAAAACTATTAAAATCAAATGGTGGGATAAATATACTTGTACCCATGCAGATATCAAAGCGGTAAAGGTCTGGTTATCAGAGAATGGCCACCTTCAGGATTTATCCAAGAAGAGGACCTCCGAATTCCTTAATTCAAAATCGAAGCTACTCGCTGCATTAACCCAGACAACTTCGGAAGCTGATTTTCAAAAGCTTCTTCAAGAGGCCGCATCAGTCGGTTCGACATCTTCTCCTTCTATTGTAGAAGAAGAAGAGGAAGACACGATTTATGATCTCAATGATCCATTCTTGGATTCTCAACCACCTTTGTAAATATTATCATCAATGACTGAATAGTTGTTAAACTATTTATAAAAAATAAATAAATAAATCGTAGGTGAAATATGTCCGGATGAAACATATTTCCTCACATATCTCATCATGTTTGTTTGT
>NW_019646793.1:15796-20073 GCF_002806865.2 Cucurbita pepo subsp. pepo
TTAATGTCGTTAACAATGACGACGAAATTCAAGAATTCGAAGACGTGATTTTAGATGAGGTAGAAGAGCCTCTCTACAATCGAATTGAAAGAATCTCCCGGAGAAGTCAAAATAATACCAGTAATCAGAAAAACTGGTATCCTCAACCGTCTTTTCCGAATATTCACTTCGAAGAAAAGACTGTACAAACTCAAGCTCATTGCGATGGTCTACCAATCTATAAATGGAATATCGATTGATTGTCTGACTATCAAATAATGAATGTTGTCAATGAAATGATGATGGCCGCAGGCGCGTATAAATTACAGGGCCATAAATCCGACCATTAAATAGCTCAAGTTTTAGTGAACGGATTTACCGGGCAACTCAAGGACTCGTGGGACAAATATTTCGATGAAGCAACTCGCCAACAGATATTATACCACCATGTCATTAGGCCAACTACTCAAATCATCAAAGAGGAAGGTCCATCAACTAGGACCGAAGTACAACATGAAAGGGTAGAGGATGCTGTCAACACCCTCATTTATACCCTTATAGAATTCTTCGTTGGCGACCCCTTGAAATACCAGGAAAGATCCGCCGAAATACTCATGAACCTGAAGTGCCCCACCTTAGGAGATTTCAGGTGGTACAAAGACATGTATTTGAGCAAAGTTCTTATTAGAACAGACAGTTCGTTGGAATACTGGAAAGAAAATTTTGTCAATGGACTACCAAAATACTTCCCAAGAAGGATCAAAGACGGTCTTAAGACAAAGTATAATGGAACAATTCCATGGCAGACTTTGTCATACTGGTAAATAGCATCCTTCATCATAGAAGAAGGACTCAGACTTTGCAATGAGTCAAAGATTCAAAACTAGCTCAATTCTTCGATATCAAATAGAAACAGCTTGGAAGATTTTGCGATTAATATGAATGCAAGGGGATAGAGGCCCCCTCAACCTCTAGAAGTAAGAAAGTTAAGACGCATCCAAAGCCTTATAATTCGTACGGGCGTAGAGAATAGTATTGGAACAAACCAATACAATCTCAAAAGCCAACATATTCAAGAAGAAAGTATACTCCTACAAAAACCCATAGAGGAAAGAAAAAGCAAACTTGCTTCAAATGTCGAGAAGAAGGACACTATGCTAACAAGTGTCCGATAAGAGGAAAGATCAATGAGTTGGATATAGATCAAGAGCTGAAAAATCAGCTACTACGACTGGCTCTAACCGACTCAGAACAATCAAGCGAGGGAGAAATCCTCGAACTCCAAGAAGAATCCGATTCATATTCTAGCACAGAATACGAATCAGAACAAGAAGGAAAAAGGACGTGCGAAGGATGCATAAATGTCCTTACAAAGGATCAAGAAATTCTACTCGAAGTAGTAGAAAAAGTTCAAGATCCAGAAATTCAACAAAAAAAATTGTTATGACAATCTCTAAGCCACCTGAAAAGGAAGAAAGAAATCCCTACAGACTCCAATCAGTTCTCCAAAGATTTGAAAAACCGAGAGAACTCACTACTCAAGATTTACAAAGAGAGATTAATAATCTCAAACAAGAGGTACAGGCGTTAAGATCTGAAACTAGGTCAGAATCTTATATGCTTCGTCAAGAAATTCTCAATCTTCAGGAAAGGCTGCCCGAACAAAGGGAAACGGCGCAACCGAACCTGGACGAAGAAGATTTTCAAAGTTCCTTCGTTGGAGCCATCACCACTTCTCAATATCAAAAATGGTACGCTCTCGTTACCTTAAAAATTTATGATTTCAAAATCACACTAAAGGCTCTCATAGATACTGGAGCCGATCAAAATTGCATTCAAGAAGGCCTAATACCTACAAAGTATTTTGAAAAAACTACTGAGGGCCTTAGAGGTGCAAATAACAATAGACTCAAAATTAATTACAAATTATCTAAAGTCCATGTTTGTAATGACGGAATTTGCTTCGTAAATTCCTTCCTTTTAGTAAAGGACTTAGGACAAGAACTAATCCTAGGTACTCCTTTCATTACTCAATTATACCCTTCTAAAATACTTGAAAAGCGGTTAGAGTCAAAAGCCTTAGGAAAGGAGATAAAATTTAATTTCCTTCCTCCTATAAGGATGAGTGAAATAGATAACCTTCAAAAGAATACAATTATTCAATCAATAAATGTATTAAATTATAAAGAAAAACAAATTTCTTTTTTGAAGGAAGAAATTTCATTCAAAAGAATAGAAGAACAGATTCAAAGTAAGACCGTCCAGTCTAAAATCAAAACTTTACAAACTCAAATAGAAAGGGAGATTTGTTCAACTATCCCTAATGCCTTTTGGAATAGGAAGCAACACATAGTTAATCTTCCTTATGTCAAAAACTTCGAGGAGAAAAATATTCCTACGAAGGCCCGATCTATTCAAATGAATAAGAAATTACTAACATTCTGCAGAGCAAAAATCAATGATCTTTTGCAGAAGGGTCTTATTAGGCCGTCAAAGAGCCCCTGGTCATGTGCGGCTTTTTACGTCAACAACCAGGCAGAGAAGGAACGTGGAGTCCCACGACTGGTAATAAACTACAAACCCTTAAATAAGGTTTTGGAATGGATTAGATATCCAATTCCAAATAAATCAGATTTAATGCAAAGAATTTCAAATGCAAAAGTATTTTCAAAATTTGATATGAAATCAGGATTTTGGCAAATCCAGATTTCAGAAAAAGACAAGTACAAAACGGCTTTCAATGTCCCTTTCGGACAATACGAATGGAACGCTATGCCATTTGGGCTAAAAAACGCTCCATCCGAATTTCAAAAGATTATGAATGATATTTTCAATCCTTTTCAAGACTTTTCAATTGTTTATGTTGACGATGTTCTGATTTTTTCTCAAAACATCAATCAACACTTCAAGCATCTTCAAACATTTTTTACGACAGTCAATAGAAGCGGTTTAGTTGTGTCTAAACCAAAAATTAAACTTTTTCAAACAAAGATCCGTTTTCTTGGATTTGAAATTAAACTCATTCAAAGATCCATTCAAAATATCAGACCCATTTCCAACTACAACAATATTTGGGATGTCTTAATTATGTGTCTGATTTCCTTCAAAATATCAGACCCATTTCCAAGCCACTTTTGAAAGGCTCGAAAAGAATCCAAAGCCCTGGACTGAAGAACACACCAAAACAGTCCAAAAAATCAAATCCCTTGTCAAATCAATTCCGTGTCTATCGCTGATCAACCTAAGGGCTAGTTTAATAGTGGAGACCAACGCATCCGATATTGGATATGGAGGAATCCTGAAACAGTCTCTTGACAAGAAAGAATCCATTGTCCGTTTCCATTCGGGAATATGGAATTCTACTAAAAAAAATTACTCATTAGTGAAGAAAGAAAAACTTTCAATAGTACTTTGTACAAAAATTTCAAAGCGATTTAATTAACAAAAGCTTTGTTATCAAAACAGATTCAATGGCATCTAAATTTGTTTTAGAAAAAGAAGTCAAGAATCTTGTGTCTAAACAAATCTTTTCTAGATGGCAAGCCATTTTATCTTACTTCTACTTCCAAATTTTGCCTATAAAAGGGGTCGAAAACCCCTTGGCAGATTACCTCTCAAGAGAGTTCTTACTCTTGAAGAAAAACTCTCCCTACCCAACCTCCTTCTCCCAGTGTTGACCGGTGAGAAAGCAATAAAAAAGGGAAGAAGCCCATTGCTTCTTCAAACACACCTACTCCAATGACGTCGGATAGCTACGCAATGGATGTTGGTTTCACATTGGTGACCAAGTCTACAGCAAAGCTTTCTAAAAAACAAGTGGAGGTTATCACTCCGAGGAGGCCTTCTGCCTCTTCAACACGGCCATCTGCCGCTACTCCATCGAGACCTACTGTCTCTTCCACTTCAAAGTGACCTTCTGTCCCCTCAACCTTCTCGGACGCGGTTGTTCCCGTTCGATTTTCTCCAGTTCCTAAAATTAGGACCTATTTTCAAAAATCATTGTCTATACCAGAAGCCCTAGTAGAACAAGAATACGACGACCCAAAAATCAGCGAGGTCGTCAAGAAATCCTATCCATCGGGATTCTTCTATATCCCGGAAGATCTTCATAAGACCACACGGTTTTATGAATTCATTTTAGTCGACACAAAATCCGTTGAAATTACTCATATTCCGAGTCGCGATGATCCTTCAAAAATCGCGTACTCAAAGTGAAAAATTTTCAAAGTCATGAACCGACGTACTGGAATCAAGATCCGTACACGGAAAAGATTTTTTCAAAACCGTTTGTTCTTCAC
>NW_019646794.1:0-2309 GCF_002806865.2 Cucurbita pepo subsp. pepo
GAATTGAAAAGTTTGATGGATTCGATATCAGTATCTAGAAGTTGCAGATTGAAGACTACCTATACGAGAAAGATATTCATGAACCCATTTTGGGGGTGAAGCTGGATACCATGACCACGGAGGAGTGGAAGCTCAAGGATTGTCACGCCGTAGGGTTAATCTGGTTGACGCTGCCAGGGAACCAAAGAAAGTGCGATTGGAAATGGTCCATACAGACGTTTAGGGACCATCTCCAGTTTCTTCATTTCTGGTACCAAAATTTCATGGATTAGAGGTCTCGCACTGTGCAACGACAACTCTCTGTTTTCCTAAGGCTAGTCAGATATCTCAAGACCACACTTTTCATCCTCACCATATCTAGACACTATAACGTTGATCCAGTCTAATTATGCTTACTGAGATAGTCTATCAACTTGGCTTAAGAACCTTCAGATCGTCAAAGGAACTTCTCAAGGTACCGTTACCGTAAAAAAAGCCTATTAACGAGGACCACATTAGAGTCTATATCAAACCAGTCTTCGCACTTGGATAGGTTGTCCAAGACCACTTGATTGGGGACAGACAGTAGTATCCTATCTTGTGATGCCTAGAGGACAAGAGCTCGTTCAGAAACTCATTCATCAACCGAAGAAGCAAAAGAGAAAGGGGAGTGGAATGAATCTGAGAAAAGGAACGAATCCGAGTTCGAAGATGCGACTAGGAACTCAAAGTCGAGGTTTGAAGAAGATGCTCACAGGATTGATAATGAAGCTCAATCTGAGTCTGATTCTTCTGAGTGAAGAACTCCCATACTGATTTTATTAACTATTGAAATCGCGTGAAGGAAGAGAAGCTAAGGCAAGGGGAGGGGCATAAAGTAGTAGCTAGAGTAGGAGTGAAAGCGGCTCGACTGTAAAGGAGAGGAGTGAGGTCTTGTCATAGTTTGAGATGAAAGTTTTTGTAAGATGTCTCAGTAGATTCAGTTGCAAGGGAATCTTCTTCAAGCGGAGGTGCTGAGATACTCAACTAAGCAGTCCTTTCCCTGGAAACCTCTTTCATCACAGTCTTGTAGGAGAACTCGCCCAAAGGTTCATTCCTTCCCTACCCTATTGGATAGGTGTGTTGACAAAGGAAGTCAAAGAAGAAGGGGCACATTGCTAGAAGGACAAATTCCCACTCTTAGCATTACTGAATGCAAGGTTAGCGTCCTACCTTCTTCTTGATTTTCCCCCTACCTAAGCTAAGTGGAAAAGAGAAGAAAGACCAGATACCAGAGAATCAACCAAAACTGGGAAATCACCAGAAGAAGCAGAAGTCAAGAAGCTAGGGGTTTCAAACGAAACTGATGGACAACCAAGAGATGATTTTCCTCAACAGGAAGAGAATGAGGTAGCTCAGCATCTAGCTCAGTAGCAGCGAGAGAGGAGTCTACTAAAGGAGTGAAGCTCAGTCATCCTAATAGTTCGTATTCTACTCTTCGATCTATCTTCCGGTTAAGATAAGGAAAGCGGGGAATCTACTAAACGAATAAGTGTGCAGTATTTAATTTCTCTGAACTTCTTCATCAAGTAAGTCAACTTTGATCTTCTTCCTAGCAGCTAGCATCTCTGGGCTACCCGATCCATCAGTAAACGAGAGGTCGAAAGTCGGGACCATTGAGATCTTACTTTGATTTTGATACGGAAAATCTCTAACCATAGAAATCAGAAAGACGACTTGATGCCCCGAGTCAAAAACTAATTGATTTCGTAGTTGAAACCATGTCAGTATAACCTGCTTCAGTTGCTTTTGCTTTGTGCTCTTCTCTTCTTCCCCTGACCCTGAAATGCGGGAAGGTAGTCTATGTTAACCTGGAAACTCTGCCTCTGTGAGCCTTTTTTCTTTCCTTCTGGTCTAGTGGCATAAAGGCTGCTATGCCTGATCATATATCAATCGAATGTTAGACCTCATCTCATCAAGAAATAGCGTCTCGTATATAGACTCACCCTTCAGACTATCAGTTCCTTGCTTTCCCCTGTCCTGGGTGGGGCTTTGTTTGACTGACTTGCTTTCGTGCTTGATGGAAGATAGGTGTCAGGCTCATAAGGTTTATCCTATAATTCTAATAAGGTGAAAACTCATCATCAAGGCGGTTTTCTTTCTAGTTCTACTGTCGAAGAACTCACTTGCGGGACGGACAACCTACCTAATTAAGAAAGTTGACTTCCTCCAAACAGCATCCATCTCAGATAAGGAAGAGCAAACTACAGCGACTGACAGGTGAACTCAAGATCTCTATCTTACTCCGGAGGAGGAGTGAAGTGATTAGAAAGACCTAACCTTTGACTAAA
>NW_019646794.1:3476-9401 GCF_002806865.2 Cucurbita pepo subsp. pepo
ACCTATCCTTTCACTCTTGAACAGTAAACACGAAAGATTAAGACGACTGAAGAGTAAGTCAAGACGAAACGAAAGAAGAAGACGACGAAACATTAATGAGACTTGTAAGTGTTTGAAATCAGGGAGAGGAAAGAAAAGACAAAGACGAAACTCAAGATGAATGATCCTGTAAGTACCATTAATGAAGAAATTCTATCCAACATAGGGGTCAAAGTTTGTAAGACCTTTTTCACTAATAGCGGGAGCTGAAAGAAAAGAAATTCTATCCTATATGACTGTAAAAGATCATTTTTTAGGTAATTAATAAGGAACTGGCAGGCAGGAAGGAAAGAAAGAGAAGCGACTGAACCTTCCCCGAAACCGATATGACCTTCTCGGATTGAACAGTAAACTCATGAACCTGATTTCACTCTGTCTGAGCTCCTTCTTTCTTGACCTGTAAACTAAGACTGAAGATGAATGAGACTCAACCAACACCCTTAGACTAGACTGATTGAATTGTAAGAGAAGGTCAAGCTAAACTCCTGAACCTAAACCTGAACCTGAACCTTCTTTCACTCCTACACCTATTTCTTCTTTGTAAACTCATGAACCTTCTTGAACTCCTTAGCACCTTTTCAAGACTCAACAAGAATGAGACGGAACAGGAAGAGAAGAAAAGCGGAATCAACCGAAAACCTTTGACTATCTATCCTTTAGAGTGAAGGGAGAGTCAAAGTCAGAAGACTCAGACAGAGTTTACAAAGGTAGAATCAAATGAAAGATTAATTCGACTGAACTCCTTGATTGAACAAGGTAAAGCGCCAGCCCCTGTATTCCCTTGCCTTCTTGAACTCGGTCATACAATTCCATTGCCTTTTCTTTTCCTCTATTCTATTACCAGATTGAACACTAAACAAAGGGGAAACCCGAAACGAAAGAAGGAGCTGAACTACCTACCTCCGAAAGAATAGATGAGGAAGTCAACTACCCCTCACTACAACATAGTTGTTACAAGATTCCATGGTAGTTGGTACTCCCGGAACAGTCCGGGCCTTCCTCTATTCTCTTTGCTCATAGCGTACCTGTGAATGTTTGATTAATTCACCACACCTAAATGGTGTGAAAGTTATCTTATTTATAATCAAATAAATTACAAGGATATAGAAATAGTGATAAATGGAAATAACAATAAAGGAAAAGATACCTATGGTAATAAGGCAAATATTAGATATTTGCCTTATAATAAAATATCAAATATAATATATATGGTAAACTATGATTTATTACTAAATATCCTTAACACCCCACCGCAAGCTGAGCGTCGGATTTGAACGAACGTGAAGCTTGGATCTGAAAAATTCAAAGAGGTTGAAAAACACTTTTCGTGAAGATGTCAACAACCTGGTTTAGAGAAGACATAGAGAAACACTTTCTTGGCCATCAAAAATTGCAGAGGGATCGCCGTTCAGCGGCGATGCTGCCTTGGCTTCGGCGAGAATATGTCTAACCCATGAAGAGGGATTGTCGCTTAGCGATGATGCTGCCTTGGCTCTCGTGAGAATATGTCTAACCCCAAGAAGTAGAAGGGGAAACCTAGAGCAAGGGACAAAGACAATGTTGAAGCCGAAAGAGTCGCCACATTGGGCGAAATAGCCAATTTTGGCGAGAAGGGCAGTCGGAAGAGTCGCCACATTGGGCCGAAGGAGCCAATTTTGGCGAGAAGGGCGGCGGCAACTTGGTTGGCGAAGATGCCAGTGCGGCACCCAGATTCCGAAGGTAAATCTCTGCAAAAGGTTGATGGATTCCGTATATTTCATAAGAGAACACTGATGAGGATCCTGAGATTATGGTTTATGTGAAGGATGAAGGGTTGATTGGGAAGAAAATGAGAGAGACTATATTGGCTAAGGGGAAAACCGATTGGGTTGGAAAAGGTGAGGTTGTATGTACAGAGTATGACGATAGGTGATTTGGAGGTCAATAGGGTGGAGCCGAAGAGTAATTAATCGGCTCCGCCTGCGGTAGCCATGAAGACTGCTCCTACGGCGTCAAAGCCAGCAGGGGTGGTGGAGAAGAACAGTAGAAGATTTCAAAAGCCATTGAAAAGAAAGGATCCGGGTTGCTAAAACAAAATAGCTCTGATACCATGTGAATGTTTGATTAATCCACCACACCTAAATGGTGTGAAAGTCATCTTATTTATAATCAAATAAATTACAAGGATATAGAAATAATAATAAATGGAAATAACAATAAAGGAAAAGATACCTATGGTAATAAGGCAAATATTAGATATTTGCCTTATAATAAAATATCAAATATAATATATATGGTAAACTATGATTTATTACTAAATATCCTTAACAGTACCGATATTGAACAAGTGAAAAACAAGGAAAGCCTCTTAGCAATACAGCGCAGCACCTACTTGCTAACTAACAGCTTTCGGGCCTACTGTCCTACGTATGCTTCCCTCTCTCCTTTATAGTTGAGTCAATGAAATCCTCTCCCGCTCTTCAAGCCTAAACTCTCAGAATTAAGTAAGAACCTTTCCAATGCCTAATGCAGCTCTAGCTGATGCGATAGTTGCAGCTCCTTAATGCACTACCCTAACACTTGGCACTTGACTTAACCTTCCTTCGAGAGAGACAGAGTGATGGTGCTCCTTACCTGCCTTGAACTACAGGAGCGGTCTTGCTTGCATACAAACATGTAAATCCGGCCTTTTCTCGAGAGTGATTCTAGGCCTTAGTTAAAGAATTGACTAAATACTAGAGTGCTACTACAGGGAATGAATGCTACCTTGACCCTGCTACTGTTACTTCTAACGCTCTGTCCTCGCTTCTTTTCCTATTTATTCTTGAACCTATTCTATTGATCTTACAATTCCATTGCCTTATTCATCAAGTCAAGACTCAACTAAAGATTCATTCGAGTTCACTCCTTCAACTATTTATTCAAGTAAACAAAGAGAAATGTTGTTCGAGCGTCTTCTCTCCTTCTTACATTCGGTAAAAGAAAAAGAGAAAGACTCCTTACTTATTCATTCTCTTCTCCTTCACCTTCTAGAACTCTTGAACTCGATAAAACTATTTGAATCACCTTTCTTTAAAAGGAGAGTAAAGATTCGAGAAAGGAAAGACTGAAGCAAGACAAGATGAATTAGACTTTACTGTGAAAGAAAGAAGGATAGGAAAGAGACTGAACTATTGAACAGGAACAAGGGAGAGTCCATTCATTCATTTCTTGAAGAATCTAATTCAAGATTCATTCTCCTTCACTACTGAACCTGAACCTAACCCTCGGCTTCTTTCTTCTGCTGCTTCCTTGAAAGACTCAACAAATGAAAGAGACTAAACTACTGACCGAACTCTTTGACTCTCCTTCCTGTAAGAAATAAGCAAGCAAGAATGATCCTGCTGAACCTGTCCCTTCTTTCTTTAATTGTAAACTAGACTTGAACTCCTCTCGTTATCGGTAAAAAGGCTTGGCCCCTTCACCTCGCCAACTCGGTTTCATGTCTTTGCCCCTGAACCTGAAACTACTCTTTTACGAGGGAAATGGGCTGGGCTGGATGAGAAGCTCCTGAACTTGGATATGAAATCCTTCTTGAACTCGATAACTGTAAATAGGGAATCTTAGCTCTGTCTCTGATCTTGATCCTGAAAAAGAAAGTGTTGAAAGACTCAACGAAAGATTAATTCACCTGAACCTTGTTGGATTTCGATAATCAGGTAGGGAAATCCCTTCTTGAGAGGAAATCTTCGACAAGAGGTTGTTGGAAGAAAAATAAAATGCGTAAAAATAACAAAGAGAGAAAGGCTGAAATTTTGACTGCGCTTAAAATCAGGTTATCTGATATTCTAAACAGATTTCCTATTTAAATATAAATTATCCTAAAAATGACTGGAGAGTGGCCAACTAAATCTGTGCCACTCCCTACAAAATTGCCGTCTAAAACTTTGGTGATCCATTGGACGTGTTTGTCAAACGGTCAAACGGAGGTATTCTGAAATCGTGTGAATCTAAATAAGGAAAAATGAAAAACTCAGGTTTTATCTAACAAACCTTCTTTCCCTCCTTCACCTATTGATTGATTCTTTCTCCTTCCCTGAACCTATTTCTGATCTTTCTCCTTATTCTCTATTATGTTCATATTCAATCCGGAACGAACCTGATGAGAATGAAATTCGGGAGGGGAGACTGAGAATGAGACTTTACAGGAGAGTAAGTAAATCAAAGAAAAGGAAGAAGACGAAGACAGAGTTGGAAGTGAGTGTGTGTTTGAAGGTAGAATCCAATGAATGAGACTTAACAGTGAAAGAAGGAAGAAGACGAGAGTTGACAGTGTGTGTTTGAAGGGGGAATCTTGATTCATTCGACAGAACCTATTACAGTGAAAGAAGAAGAAAATATTTTATTCCTTTATAGGAGAGTCTATTCATGAGCTACGGAACCTTCACCTTCACAGTCAGTCAAGTCGAAAGCAAGACAAGAAAGAGTCATTCTCCTGCTCCTTCCCTTGAACCGATATTACCAAACAAAGACGTATTTACCTCGTGAAAGAAAAGAGATAGTTCAACCTGAACCTATTTACCTTATTCAATCCTGAACCTATTGATTCAAACACTGATCTTTCTTTCTCCTTATGAATCAAGGAAAGACTCAACAAGAATGATCCTTCACTCTGAACCTCGTAAACTATCAGTTCTCTCCATATTCAAACACAAGGTAAATAGGCTTTTCTCTTCTGAACCTCTCCAACTCGTTCTCACTGCTTGCTTGGCCCCTTTCCTCTGCATTCTTCTGCTTTTCATCTTGTTTTCATCATTCCTGTACTGTAAGAAAGATTCAAGATCCTTCACTCGCATATTCAATCCTTCAAACACTGTGTAACTTATTCTAATTGAATTGGCTCTCTCTACCTGATTTCACAGTAAAAGATCAATACTCTTCATTCTCCTTCACCTTCTTGGTAAGAAAAGAGGAAGAAACCGCAAAAGAGCTACTGAACCTAACGGCTTCTTTCTTCTGCTTTCAAGACTCAACAAGAATGAGAAAAATTTATTTGCTCATGAACGTGAACCTCGTAAACTATCAATCTGCTTCTTTCCTTCACCTATTGTATTAGTCTCACGGCTTGGTTCGTGAACTCCGTAACCTTTTCCTTTGACTCTATTATGGCCTGAGCTGAGCTACTTCACATTCTTTCACTCCTCTCTCTCTTGGTCGAGCAGCTTTCGCTCCTTTTCCTCTACAACTCGGTAAACTCCTGACTGAACTACTGAACCTTCCCTATTTATTCTTGAACAGTAAACAAGGAAGGGAAAGCCGAAAGAGAAAACCTTCCCCTTTGACTCTATTCCCTATAAGACTGAACCAGGAACAGTAAGAAAATCTGACTCCACCAACGGTAGAGGAAATCAAAGAGATAGAACCTTTACAGTCGAGTAAATGAATGGAAGTGGTTGACACGAGAGCTCGCTCCGGAACCGATATGACCCGACCTGTACACAAAGACGAAAGATGAATGAGAGAGAAGAAATTTAGGAGTTAGCTATTGAACTCGAACCAGATTGAACTCTGTAAACTAGAGTGCAGGATTGAATTGACTATCTTGTCCCCGGAACCCTCTGGAACAGCTCTTTCCCCTTAACTCCTTTACTGTACTGTTCTAGAATCAATGAATTAGCAGCTTGACAGGAGAGCGACTTACTCCTATTAATTATCCTGAACCAATATTACCAGAAGTGATTGAATTAAGGAAGGAAAGAAAGAGAAGCGACGGAACGGAAGGAAGAAATTCAGGGACAGTCAAGCTGAAACCAGAAGAAATGAAGGAGTTAGTTACAGTCGAGTTATGAAGTAATAAGGAAAGAGAGAAAACCTTCCCCTTTGCTTCTTTCTATTCCCTTACCTGATTGAGCTGTAAACAAATGAAAG
>NW_019646794.1:11040-20057 GCF_002806865.2 Cucurbita pepo subsp. pepo
TAGTTCGTGATGTGTACCTTTTTGAATGCTCTTTTTCTTCCTTCAATTGGTCTTCAATTTTGAGAGCATAATGATACATGTCTTCCAGATATGGTGGTGGATTTCTGTCAACAAGATGAGCAATTTCTCGATTCAAACCTCCAAGGAATCTAGACATGGTATATTCTTCTTCTTCTCTAACATTTCCTCTTGTTAGGATCGCACAACAACGCACATGCTCGATCTAGATGAACACAAAGAACTGGATAGAGAAAATTGCAAGGAGAACTCTAGCTAAAAGGATTTTTTATTGATGACTTCGAGGGTGTCTGAGAGTACGGAAAAATCGAGAGGGTTAGCCAGGAAAAACGTGTGAGGTGGTTCGCTGATTTTCTTCGGTGAGTGGCGGAGGGAGAAGCGACCGAGGCTATTGGTGTTGAATATCGTTGCGCGTCGGTCGGAATAGGCGAGGGGTATCATCGCATCGTCGGAATCGGGGTTGTGATGTCGTCGTTGGCGGCGCAGCGACGATTAGGGTTTTCGTGAGATTTCGGGTAAGGAAGACGAAGGAAAACGGGTCGGGTGCACGTTTGGCCTCTGGACCAGCCCACGGAACGAACGCGGGCCCTGTGCGTTTTGGCCCAACGCGGACGCACGCTGCAGCCTTGGTCTCGGCTCCGCACCCGTGCTCTCGGCTCGGCTTGACGTGTACGGTGGCTCGGCTCCGTCAAAACCCGCGGATTGGCTCCGTCAAATCCCGCAGCTCAGCTTGGCGGCTTAATTGGTCGGCTCGGTAGCTCGGCTTGGTTAATCGGTATCACTATAATATATAGATTCCAAGGTTTTTGGCCCTTCCGAAGCTATTTCTGCCCTTAGTTTTACCATCCGAGGTTAGTATGGCTCCTAAACGTTAAAGACAGATTAGGTCGAGGGTTTATTTGATAAATAGCATGAGGTTTAGCTAGGGTACCTTATGAAAGGTTCTAAATTTTTATGTGGTTATCATAGGACATATTTAACCGCTGGGATTAGCTCGTTGTGAGTGACTTCAACCAAGACCATCGAGGTAAGTGACCTTATTGTTGGAGTTAGCTTTCAACGTGTTGTATGATGGTGTGTGCCCTGTGGCCCCTGCATGCACCATATTTTATGTGATATGATTATGTGATGTATAGATTGTGTTGACCGTAGATTGTGTATGTTATGTGATGTATGAACTTGTGTTGACTGTTGACTGTTTATGTTATGTCATGAATGAGATGTTAGTATTGTATGCCATGAATATGTTGATTGATGCCATAGATACACGTAGAATTATCGAGTCATGTCATGAGATGTTTATGCAACTGGAATGTTTATGTAATATGCCATGTAATGTAAGTCATGTGAGATGCCATGTGATGTAAGAAACGTAAATGCGATGTTAGCACTGCTTATGTAATGCCATGTTAAATATGTTAAGGGACCTCATGCATATATGTATGTCACGTGCATCGGGATTCTTCCCCTTTATGATACGAAAGAATGAAATACGATATTTATGTTCGCCATGATATCATGCGGACCCTTTTCTGTTCTGTGGTGTCCGGCTACGTGTAACACGTTGTGCCCGACCAAGTCAGGCCCAGGGGGTATGTATAAGAGCCCGCCTGGTGGGTTCATGTACACGTACATGGGCCATGTGTGAAGGAGTACCACACATCCAACCCTACCCGGAATAGAAAAGCGCCCAAGGCTATGAAAAGTTTATGAAAAGTTAGGTCCCGCTCATATGTTGCATGTGTTTGCATTCCTAACCCCAACAGTGGGGTGACTTACTGAGTATTTCATAAAATACTCAAGCCACGTGCTACCTACATTTTTCAGGTAAAGGCAAGGCGCCAATGTACGGTTGACGGCGGAGCTGAGGCCACCATGGAAGTTGGAGACGGGATATTTTTAGGAGTTTACTTTTATTAGACTGTTTTAAGTTATAGGATTGAGTATCGTTTTATTTGGATTTATTTTGAATTCAGTATTGAAGGTTTATTTTCGGAGTTTAGGTTTTGTTTTGGATTCATGAATTTTTATGAAAGACTATTTCAAGGTTATTTATGATGAGCTTCCGCTTAATGAGATAAGTATGCATGGGTGACATCACTAATTAGGTTAAAGAAAATTAGGGGTGTTACAGATTAACCTGATGGAACTGTAAAGTGGCTTGGCTTCGCTCCTTCACCTGTCAGTTGAACAATTTCATTGCCTGAACTGTCAAAGAGAAAGACTCTTTTCCTTATTAATTCTCCTCAACCTTCAACATTTTCCTTCCCCTCGGGGCTGAGCTTACCTCCTATTCCTATTTCTTCTTTCCTTGAACTGATTGAACTCGATAAAGCATATTCTCCTCTTCCCGCTCCCTGATTTCACTCGGTAAAGCGTATTCTCCTCTTCCCACTCTTTTCTTTGCTCTCGCTTCAAAGTCTCGGTAAAGCTAGAAGAAGAACCTGAATCTTACGATATTCCCTTTACAATGAATGGAGAGGAAATTCATTAGCAATAGTAGCTTTGAAAGACAAAAGCAACTATCAGGGCGACACGATTAATGAGACTGATTTACAGTGAAAGAGAGTAAATTCATTAGCTACTGAACTGATATGACCGGAAGAAGGTAAAGCAATTCCATTGCCTTCCCCTGAACTCCTTCTCCTATTTCTTTCTTCCCTTCGCTACTGAACCAGAAGGGCTGAAGAAGACGATGACAAGATGAATGAGAGGAAAGAGACTGAACGAACCGATATGACCTTTCCTGAACTTCACAGTCTAGTAAATGAATTAGCTATTTCACCCTCAACTCTATAACCTGACCGGAAGGAAGGAGGTAAAGCCGCTGGATTAGAAGCTTCACTACTTGTTCCGTTATCGTCCCTATTTATGAATGAACTATAAAGAAATTATGATCCAGACTGAGCCTGACCCTGAACCTCTCTCGGTCTCACAATTCCATTTCCTTCACCTCGTAAACTCAGTTTCACAATTCCATTTCCTGCCCCTCGGCTTCTCCCCTGAACCGATATGACCAAAAGTTCTTGTTCTAGGACTCTCCTGTAAACAAACACTCCCTCCTTATGAATGAGACAGATGGAACAGTAAGAAAAGGTCAAGCTCCTTCCCCCTTGTTTTAGATTCTAGTCTCTGCTTCTTTCGTTCTTTCATCAAGGAAGTCAAGCTAGCTTTTTTATGGGAATATTACTAAATAGTGTTCAGTCATTGTTCGAGGCTTCACTCCTCTCCCTATCAGTCAGTTTGCTCCATTGCCTTCCCCTTTGATGATATTCCCTATTTCTTCTTTCACAATAAACAAAGACAAAAGTGAAACCCTGAACCGATATTCCCTATTTTTTAGGTCATTGAACAAGGGAAACTCAATCACTTGTCCCTTCACTCTTTTCCTCTACGGTACAGTAAAGCAGCTAATGAATGGACTCTGCCTTCTTTCCCTCGGTAAATAGAATAGAATAGAGTTGATAGGTGTTTGGTTCTTTCTCCTTCACCTAAAAGTCAATACTCAACTCAAAACTCAACGAAAGAGAGTTTACAAACAGTAAGTAAACAAGGAAAACTGGATGGAGGATGATTCAAACACTCTGAGACTCTCCTGTAACCACTCCTTCTGAATGAGACTCAACCAACCAATCCTTTCTTTACCTTTACAGTTCAATAAGGGAGAAGGAAAGCCGAAACTCAAGATTAATTAGACGGAACAGGCAGGAAGGAAAGACGAAAGCAAGCCAGCCAGTTCCTTCCAACCCAGCAAGCAGTTCAAGCTAGCCCGAAAGAAAGAGAGTGAACCCCTTTACCTCTACAACTTGGTAAAGCAATTCCATTTCCTTCACCTGTCGGTTGAACAATTAATTCCATTTCCTGAACCTCTACAACTCGGTCTCATGGCTTCGCCCCTTTACAATTCAATCCGGTTAGTTAGGTAATATTGTCAAAGAATCAGAATCAGATATTCTATTCCTTTACAGGAGAGAGAGTAAATCAAAGAAAGAAGGGAGACGAAAGCAAGACAACAAGACAAGATTCATTCTCCGGATCCTGTAAAGACCATTTCTGATTTTTTCTATCCTCCCCCGTATTTTTGGGGATAAAAGAGATGCTTTACCCTGATTTCCCTCGGGAACTCTCCTGTAAACACTCAAAAAACTAGAATTCTCCTATCCCCCCCCGTATTTTTGGGGATCAAACTGTATCTCTCCCTTATTTTTAGGGATCAAATCTAGTAAAGGTAATTCATTCATTATTAAGGAAAGACGAAACAAGAAGCCAGCCGGCCGGTCTCTGATCTTCTCCTTCACCTTCCCCTTCAAGTGTTTCAAGGAAAGACGAAAGAGAAAACCGTCACCTTTATTCCCTTCCCTTATTTCTGGAGGTAAACTCGGCGAGCAGCTTCGCACCTTTCCGATTCATTCTCCTGTAAACACGACTTATTCATTCATTCTCGTTCACTGTCAGGAAAGACGAAACGATGAAAGAAAAGGTGAGACTGAACTGTCAGTCAATCCTCAACTCTCTCTGAATGAAACAGTAAACACGACTTATTCATTCATTCTCGTTCACTGTCAGGAAAGACTATCGATTCCTTCTTTCTCTTTCTCTTCTCCTCAACTGTATGGGGTAAGTCAGTTCAGTTAGAATGCATTGTCAAATGGGGGGTGGGGGGCAGAGTTATTCATTCTCTTTATTTGTACTCAAGAAAGATGATAGATAGATTATTAAACATAAGGGTCTTGCGAAAGGCTTTGGTCAATAAAGAATGGTTTGAGTCACAGTACGCAGATCCATTTCGTACAAAAACAAAAGAGGTTCGGGTAGCCCGCGTTGATTTGAAAAGTCGGAAAATCATCAAGAATCAACTTACGCTTGGCCTGGCGCTGGGGAGGATACCTGTTGATAAGAAAGGGGTGAAAGGGTGGATCCGCAATATCCCAATGCATGGCTTAACCAATTCATCTTGTTTTCAAAGGTCAATTGGACAAATAATAAGAAATTCTGCTGAGAAAAGAGAATGAAAAAAATACAATGAGAAATTATCTCCACAAAGAGAGAAAGACAAGAGAGAGATCAAATCACTGGTTGATCCTATGAAAAATACTGAGAAATCCTCTACAGATAATGAAAGTAGTCATACAGAAGAAAGAAGGAAATTCGATCAAAAAGAAGAAGGAAGAGAGGTGACAAAGCCTACATTAGACGCGAAACCTCAGACTGACGAGCAGATACCTAATACAGAGTAGGAGAAAGCTACTTTAAAGAGATGGACAATCTTTGTTTCCCTGATTTATATCCAGATGACAATCCTCCAGATTCGTCAAGACCATAGTGAGAAGATCAAGGCTAGAAAGTCGCTCAAAGAAATGCTATATCCAAATATCCACTGCTTAAGGAAGGGGAATGACAAGAGTATCAAGCAGCTTTCCCAACCCAATCCCTATAGTAGACAGACATGTAAGGATCAGTGATTGACAGAGCTCTTATTATTCGAGGTCAGAATTGTGAGCTATTTAAGGCCTTTGAAAGCAGTCCAATCGCTTCAATCACACCTATCTATGTCAATAGGGCTGAGATCTTTTACCTCTCCTGCATCTGGGACTCTATTTACTGCGCTCGGCCGATTTTAGCCAATTGCTGCCACTTCTGAAGCTAGGTCAGTTAGGGCTATGACCCTTCGAGCAGGGCAGTTCATGAGCTGCTATCTCCGACCGAGGTTAGGTCTGATTTTGCTCTGCTGCTGTTATTCTTCCTCCAACCTGTACACAAGGCTTCTCGAAAAACGGTGCGAGGAGCCATAAAACCAATGCAGCCTTGGGAAGCAAACCAACGCCCTTACTCACCTTGACTGACGATCTCATGCTAATCACGGAAGCCGCATTCCGCTCAAGGCCTCTTCGATCCATTTGACGCCTGAACCTTCTGTTCTCAGTGAGAAAAGCTAATTTGTGATATCAGGAAAAAACATCCTAGGCAGGCGAATTTCCAGCATACTGGGTCTCGAAGAAGGTGTCCAAACATATTTGCTGATCCTTGTCCCCAAAGACCTAAAAAGAAAGAGGAAGGTGCGAAGCGAAAGTTCAAACTCTGAAAATCATCCCCCCTTCGCCCAAAGCTCTGACAAAGGCAAGAAGCCTATGGCGTCAGCAGCTGTTGAAAAGGCCCCACCGTCTCATCTCTAGAGACTGAGGAGGCTCATCGTCAAATAGCCCGCCATTCATCCTTTACAAAAGGTGCCTGGAAGAAGTCAACAATCTCGACATCCATGAAAGTGCAACAGTAAGATACCAGTGTAGGTATTTGATTTGACTAAGCCAATTTCGGAGGAGAGTGAATCCCAAGAACTGCTCAACCTTCTTCAAATAATAAGGGGGAGTTAGTTCTCTTATAGACTTATAGAAAGAAAAATAGAGGTCAGTCACGAAGGAAAGAATCCAATCCCTAGTATATGGTGAGAGGGCTATTTAACCTGCACCACCAATACAAGCTAAGGTGAAAAAACCTACCGATCGGTCGGCAAGGGCACACTCTTATCTTTCTTCCCATAAAGTCAAGCTCGTGTACAAGGGAAAAAGACTTTCAAAATAACCGCTTACGGTTGGAAGAACTCAAAGGACGATGAAATAATCGACTTCCGGTAAGGAAAGCTTAACTAAAGAATCTCACTTCGTTCATCAAAGAGCTTAGCAAGCATTCAAAACCAACAATGCTATCCAAATCCAATAGGTACAGATTGACTTTCTTATAGTGAGTTAACAATCTTTCATCTTTCCTTACTAAGACTAAGGAGTGTAAGAGCCAAACGAGTTAAGGGGCGGCGGTCATCGTAATCCCTCCCTGTGATCAATCCGGTTAGCAATCCTATCTTTGCCTGTATAAGATCAAGTGATCCAGTTTAGTAGAATACGTGGCACAGAAGAATTAGGTGAATTGTGCACATTCATTAATAGTCTAAAGAGGATGGCATTTCTTTTTCAAGTGACCATAGTGAAAATTTCCCCCCTCAACTACTAAGTGTAGAGTTTTGCTTGAATCTCAGCCTCTCTGAAACTCCGACTAGCATAGTAAATCGATCTATTCAATAGCATATACATATAGTACGTTTAGAATGACAAGGGCTAGGGCGTTTCGCAATGACGATTGGATTTATATGAATTTGGGTAGTCCCCCGCTACACCTGAACAGCAAGGAAAAAGTCGCATTTTTGGCATTTACGTTAGGCTTGCGGGCCTTGGCGTAGGAGCGTACTTGAGTGAGTTTTTGATAGCAAGTATAGTTCAATAATTACTTCGCCTTATCTTTCTCCCGATTCAGATTACGGAAGGGAATAAAGCACTCACTAGAACGGAAAAGCAGAAGCGCCTGAACCNCTTAACAAACTGAAAATCCAAAAACACAAACACTTAAATGGCCACGAGGATGCTAAGGAATTAAAAAAACTTTATTTTTGACTTAGAACAATACTTGAGGGTTACAGGAACTTGCTGATAGGTTACGTTGGCCACAATGCATCTCATGGACAGTGGCGCTCGAAGGTGGATGATATAAAAAATGGGTCATGCACCATAATCTCATGGGAAGACCATTGATGGAATTGATGCAATCAACTCTCCCCTTGATGGGTTGCCAATTAAAGACCTGACGTTTGATGTTGACTCTTTTGAAGAAAAAGCCACATGATCGAACACCTCGAAATGTCGCGGTAGCTCTAAGAACTTTCTCATACGACCTGAGTGTTACGTTAGCCGCAATGCATCTCATGGACCATGCAAAACTATGGTAGTGCTCGAAGGTGAATGATATAAAAAATGGGTCATGCACCATAAACTCATTGGAAGATCGTTGATGGAATTTTCAGTCTGACGCTCTCAAAACTGAGTTATCTTCGCTAATATTTGAAAAAAAAAGTCATAAGTAGAGGTATTTCTACTAATTTTTTATTGAATAGTCAGCTTATGCAAATGGAAACAGTGCGGTGAATGTGGAGTTGGAGATTAAACACCTGACCTTCAAATCTTTAGTTTGACACTCTCCCAACTGAGCTAATCCTTGAATAGTCAATAATCCTTTCCACTAATTCATTATATTTTAAAAAGAAATAATAATCAACTATAAGATTGAATAGTCAATAATCCTTTCCACTAATTCATTATATTTTAAAAAGAAATAATAATCAACTAAACTATAAGATTGAATAGTCAAGTTATGCAACTTAGTCAACCCTATGCTAGTTGCGATGAACGTGAACCAGGTGCGATGAATGTGGATCAAACACGTGACCTTCAAATCTTCAGTCTGACACTCTCCCAACTAAGCTATCCCCACAATCAATAGAAATGAAAATTCATCAGTAAAGATATTTTCTGTGATTCATTGAGATTTTAAAAAGAAATAATAACTAATTTTTTTATTGAATAGTCAGGTTATGCAAATAGAAACAGGTGTTTTTATTGAATAGTCAGGTTATGCAAATAGAAACAGGTGCGGTGAACGTGGGGATCGAACACGTGACCTTCAAATCTTAAATCTGACGCTCTCCAAAATGAGCTATTCCCGCTAACATTAAAAATGAAAGTTTTTAAGTAAAGGTATTTCCGCTAATTAATTGAAATTTTAAAAAGAAATGATCACTAATTTTTGATTGAATAGTCAAATTGTGCAACGTGAACCATGTGTGGTGAATGTGAATTGAACACGAGACCTTCAAATCTTCAATCTAACGCTCTCTCAACTGAGCTATCCACACTAACGTTAAAAATGAAAATTCATCAGTAAAGGTATTTTCGCTACTTCATTGAAAATTTAAATAGAAATAATCACTAATTTTTAATAAGATATTCAAGTTATCCAACTTGTATAAGGTGGGGTGAACTAGAAAACGTTAGGTATTTCCGATAATTCATTGAGATTTCATAAAGGAACAATGACTAATTTTAGATTGAATAGTCGGGTTATGCAACTAGAATCAGGTGCGGTGAACGTGGAGATCAAACACGTGACCTTCAAAT